>NC_056734.1:189736799-189946799 GCF_019279795.1 Protopterus annectens
TTGCCAATGTCTTTGTTTATAAGTTCCGTGATAATACATTCCATGGTCTTGCAGATCAGGCTCATCAGACTGATGGGGTGGTAGTTCCTGGGATCCAAGGTGGATCCCCCCTTGTGGAGTGGGATAACTGTAGCTGTGCACCATTCAGTGGGCACAAAGCCTGAGGTGAGGGTATGATTAAACATGACACTTAGGTGAGGTGCCAGTTCATTTTGTAGTTCATGTAGTACACAGCCCGGGATTCATCTGATCCCATGGATGCTGTATTCTTAGCTTTGGAGACTGCATTTTTTACCTGTGCGGACGTTATTACCGGAATTTGGCAATCTACTGGTATTGAGATGGGCCATTTAGGGAGTGAGGGGGTGGTGAAGTTGGCACTGAATCGATCTGCCAGGATATTGGCAATATCCTTGGGATCAGTATATTTAATGCCATTCTGTTGTAGCTCAGAGCAGATCTGAGCATTGCCGTTTAGATTCTTGACATAGCTACAGAATGTCTTGTGCTTGTCTTTGGAATCTTTGGCAATTTTATTTTCATAACTAGCTTTGGAGGATTTTATGAGGGCTCTCAAATTCTTACTGAGGCTGGTAAGGGAGTTTTTTGCACCCTGGGATTTTCCTCTTTTCTGCAACAGTTTCTTCCTTTTGTTGTAAAGTTTATTTATGGCAGGGGACCACCAGACTGGCTTCCTTTTTTTGTAGGAGAGCATCTTGGCTCTATTGGGATGGCACAATTCATGCACGAGTGGATGTGCTTGCACATTGCTTTAGTGTAGGATTCGGCAGGCGAACTTTCAGTTCCCGTCTGCATGGGTGTCATGAAGTTTGTCACTTCTGACTTGATTAGCATGAAGTTGGATTTGGAGAAGTTTTTTACGGATTTCCTTACTGGGGGGTGGGGGTGGGATGTGGATATTAAGGGTGATTAGCTTATGGTCTGACCTGACCAATGAGGGGGTGACCATAGGTGTGGAGCATCGATTTCCCATGTTGGTAATGACCAGGTCTAGGATATTGGAGCTCCTGGTGGGACTATGGATTAGTTGATCCAGGGCATTGGAATTTATGAATTCCAAGAACCGTTGGGCAAAGGTGTTGGTACATGAGTAGTTTTCCCAGTTAATGGCAGGGTAGTTGAAATCACCCAGTATTAGGATGTTTGGTTGTACATTAATATTTTCCAGTATGTTTAGAAAGGTGTAGTGAGAATCTTGGGGCATGGTGGGGGATCTGTAGCAAGCTACAATTTGGATTGCAGTCTTACCTAATGTTAGTTGAACCTGGAGAATTTCGGACACATTGTGTTGGGCAACTAACCTGGTGGTGTGAATATCCTTGGTGAATATGGACACTCCTCCACCTTTAGTGTTTCGATCCTGGTTTGGCAGCCAAAAAGTGTGGTAAGAGTTGTAGCCTGGTATTGCAGGGGGTGCTCCCTGGAGCCTTGAACCAGGTCTCAGTTACTGCACAGCTATCGATGTTCTCCATTTTTTAGGAGTGCCTAGGGAGAGTGCATTTTGAGGTTTAGACTTCTAGCATTGAGTAGCATTACCTTCAGATTTTGCATGCTTGTACCTGATACGGTGGTGGTTTTGCCCTTTGAACTTTGCCTAAAAAAGCACTATAGGGGTGGCAGGAGCCTTAACCAGTAACCTGAATCCTAGGGGCGACAGGTGCAGACCATCTCTGGCAAAGCATCATGGTCTGTCGATCATGTCTTCCCAGGCAGACAGATACTGGATCCCCTTTGAATGACACCAGAAGCTTAGCCAATTGTTGAAGTCAAACATTTTGTCCTTATATTGTGGTATAATTCTGGGCGAAAGCAGGATGCTACTCAGGGCTAGGGTCATACCTGCTTGGGCCACATGATCCGAGAGCTCTTCCATGTCTCTTTTCATGTAGTCTAGGGAGGTACGTCTCAAGTCATTCACTCCAACATGGACAATGACAGAGTCATATTTGTACTTGTTGTGGAGTGACTTGAGTGCATGAGTTATGTGGTGGATCCTGGCACCCGACAGGCAGCTCACTGTAATTTTCTCCTTGTTCAGCCTGGTGAGTGGGACATCAGTGTGCCTGACTATAGAGTCATGTATGACTAAAGTGTTATGTACGTTGTCTTGCCTTAGGGGCTGTTGCTGGGTGGCACACTGGTGTTGTGAGCTATGTGACACTTTGGTTGTGATTGGTGTTTGTTTGTGTTTCAGCTTTGGAGGCCCTTTTTGCTTGGGCAGGTTACAGTTAAGGGCCTCTGCATATGTGGATTTAGTGTTGCTATGTGTGGGTGTTGGTGGTGTGAGTTTAGAAGGGCTATGTGTTGCTTGAGGTGTAGTGTGGGTGTTAACCTTCTCCTCTTGACTGTCTAGCACAATCTTGGGTGGAGAGAGCTTTGCTTCCAGTTTGGCTATGTAAGTGCATCTCTCACAGGTTGTAGTGTTGGGTAGTAGGAGGAGAGGGTTGTCTGTGTACATGAGGCAATTGCTGTATTGCCCCAGTATGCCCAGATTCACCAGGTGGGCAGGAGAAATCAATGGAAGCTGACCCTTGGACATGCCTGGTTTGGTGCTTTTTTTTTCTGAACTGTACTTAATACTGAAGTACCTGAGTCTAATGTTGATGCCTCATATAACTTGCTGTGCCCTCTCTGTTTATTGTAACAGACATCTATTGTAACATTTTTTTCCTATTGAATTAACTCCCTGTTGGCGTCCTGGGAACATTTGCTATCTAAGGATCTTGGAATACTGTGCTGTGGTATCCATGTCTGCTCTTCAATTACTCACTAGTAATTTAGTTATTATTACATATACAGAAATTTTATCTAAAAACAATATCCAGAACTGAACAGTATACAAATAAGGTAGCAGATTGGATATATATATCAATATTCAGTGATCTTACAACATAATAATCTATCACTGGAATATTGTGCTGAGGTATCCATGCCTGCTATTCAGTTACTCACTAGTAATTTAAGACTCCATTGAACTTCACATTGGAATATTGTGGTGTGGCATACATGCCTGCTATTCAGTTATTCACTAGTAATTTAGTACTTAATCTAACTTCACACTGGAATACTGTGATGTGACATCCATGCCTGTTGCTCCAGTGCTTTTATATTATACTGCATGGTATTTTAAGGATCAGACTCTCCATAGTTGTAATTACAGATGAATGAGGGTCTGAGTCAAAGGCCATGGACATATCTATGTATGCAAAATCAACCAGAATTCCATTATTCATAGTTGAAATGACATCTGAATAGATCACAATCAAATTAGTAGACTGGATCTCATAGCAGAATTCATTCCCTAGCTCTGCTGTATACTAGAGGAGAACCCTTTCAAAAGTTTTTCCCAGGATATAAGTTAAAGTGATCAGTCCATAATTCTCAGCCATGTCTTTGCACCTCCCATTAAATACTGAAGTTAAATAGGCTTTCTTCCTCAGCTCAGGCATGTAGCCAGAAATAAGTCTACTTTGGAATAGGTATGTAAGTACAGAGCTAATATGCTGTTTAATATTCCATAGGTAAAGCCCATGAATGCTGTCTGGGCTGGGGGTTGCATCCTTCTTCATTTTATTTAAGGTTGAGACTACGCACTTCTCTTTAATACTTGGGCACTGTTCGACAGTGATCAAGGGACAAGTATAACTAATAGTTGATATATTACTACAAAGCAAGATGCAAGATTGTACACATCTTTTTTCACTTAATAGGAGTCTACCGTTTAGATTTAAAACAATGTCGGTACCCTGTTCCTTCATAAGATCAATAGCGTGCTTGAAAAACATTTTACTGCCATAGTAAAATTAGCTTGCTTGTATTCCTATTTCCTTTTCGAGCTTTTGATGGCACTTCTTAGAATTCTAATGTTGTTTTTGTACAGACTATGATTTAGACTGGATGTGGCCTCTTCTACAATCTTCTCTTTTTTCCAGATAATCTTTAAATGTTTCTGTTCCACCATGGTTTCACTTACTGGAAAGACCTAAGAGAATCCAACAGACTAAGTAACTTTTATTAATTGATTACACTGAGGAAAATTAAGCGAGCTCCCTCTGTACTGTGACCAGGTCTAAAACCACTTTGGTTAAAAGAAATTATTTTTTTATAGAGAAAATGAGCAAGGATTTCTGCAATATCTTTATGAATTTTAGAACTGGGTTAGAAAACATTAAAGAACACCTTTATGTAGGGGAGTAGCACAGGGTTGCTTCCAATGTGCTGGAGCATTATTTATTAATTTTATTTATTTTTGCATTTGTTAACCATTTAGATGCACTGATTTTTGGGACAATTTTTGGGAACAACACATGCCGTGAGGCAACATAAAGCAGTAATTATAAATGGCAGCATAAAGTCACAATTACAAATAAGCAAGACTGCATGACAAATTTACAACTAGAAATAAGTAATAATGTCATACAAAATATGTATATGTCAGCAGTAAAAACTCCAGCTAAAAACAACCTCATGGTTATGCTGCTGAACACTAGGAGTCTTAACATGAAACTGCACTCACTGGAAGCAGTCCTCACCTTGGAAGACGCAGACATTTGTGTAGTCATGGAGACCTGTTTCAAAGCTGAGGAGAGCACCCCAGATGTACTGGGTTACACCTCCTTCCACACGTTCAGACGACAAACTTAAGGCATGAAAACTAAAGGAGGAGGTGTATCAATATTCATTAAGTTCAGTTCCCCTGGAAAGGCTGTTATACTAATCACAGCTCAAAGATTGTCTCTACTGTTGAAATTTATTGTATAGAACTAAGACCTATCTATTATATATTTAGCAAACATTACCTGTTGCCTGAACCAATTATCATATGCGAGTAATCTTTATTACCTTGCATGTTTTTACCCTTCAAATTATGTATGTGTTTACTACGTTGCAGGTTTTTATCATTAAAAATTATGAGGTGTTTTAAATTTTGATTTTACATACTTTATGTAATTTTTATTAATTTCTACTTTATTGTGTGCTGAAATTTCTCCTATGTATTGTATTTTTGTAGCTTTTCTCCACAGGCCTCCACTGAAATGGATCTGTGTCCAGTCTGACTTTCCAGGTAAACAAATGTAAAATAAAAAATATATATATAAATACACCTCCAGACTGGTTAAACAGTATGATTCCGTGGAGATACTTCAGGTGCAATTAAGTATTGGTCGGACACCTATTCAAGTCATTGCCAGCTACAGGAGCCCCTCCATGAAACAGGACACCAACTCTGCCTATTTGGATCTACTTGAGTAAACACCATGGGTCTGAGCGACTTTTACTACTCATCCATTGACTGGATAAATTATTTGTGCTCAAACTCACTTGCCCAAAGGTTCCTCAACTTCGTTAACTCCAGTGACCTGGACCAGCTGGTTGACACCCCCACAAGGGCTTCCAAGATCCTGGATTTGGTGCTTACCAATATGGGGGACCACTGTAGCACCCCCACTGTAAGGTCTTCTTTGATGAGATCTGACCACAAATCAGTTTCATTCAAAGTAACTATCACACCTGACCCCCTGCAGCAACTAAACTAAAAAAATTCTCCAAAGCAGATTATAACCTCTTGCAGGATGGTATAAATAGCTTCACTGCACCTCCCCCTCAGATGGAACTGACAACTATGCAGAGTTCTACACCAATGCTTTATACATGCAAATGTATAAACTGCATTGACTCCGCCCTACCTGATAGGACCAAAACATGTTCCTCAAGGAAGAGCAAACCTGCCTGGTGGGCAACTGTCATTAACAGGCTTTACAATAAGTGAGAGAAAGTACTGTCTAAGAGTAAGCAGGAATAAGCCCTAAACTGGAAACACTCCCTCCTCAGCTTAAACAAGCAAATAAGACTTGTTGTGAAGTCCTCCAAAGCAAACTAAAATCTAAATTAGCTTCCTCAACTAAGGACAACCATAAGGCATTCTTTAGTTACATCTGCAACCTAAAAGGAAAGACCTAGATTTGTGCCAAACTGGTAGTTAATGATACCACATATACTGAGCCTGTGGACATTGTTAACCTGTTGGCTGGCAGGTTCTGTGCAAACTTCACTGCCCTGTCCCCACCACACGTACTCCGTGACATCCCTACCACCAGTCCCCTACCTTGTATCTCTAAAGAGCAGGTCATAAATGCCCTCTCTAAAACCAAAAACACAGCATCTATGGGACCTGATAATATCCCAGGCTGTGTCCTACATGGGCTCCAACAAGAATTATCAACACCACTGGGTACTCCTTTCAGTCATAGTCTAAGCACTGGCTTTGTCCTAGCTGAATGGAAAATGGCCACCATTATTCCCTTGTACAAAGGTGGTGTTACCACTGACCCTGGGAACTATAGCCTATTAGTCTGACTAGCCTTATCTGCAAGGCAGTGGAGCGAATCATCATGGACCTTATCAACAAAGATATAGGTAATCTCCAGACATTTGACCATACTCAGTTTGGATTTGTCAAAGGAGATCATACGTGTTAAACCTGGTACATTTCTTCAAGACAGTCACCAAGGCCCTGGATGAGGGGAAATCTGTGCATACAGCCTACCTAGACTTAGCCAAGGCTTTTGACACTATTCCCCACTCAGACATCATTGACAAACTCACCCAACTAGGTATCAACCTTTATATCATTAAATGGGTCACTAACTGGCTGAGTGATAGAACACATATAGTCAAAATAGGGGAATCCACCTCCAACAACAGACCCATACCAGTGGTGTTCCACAGGGATCAGTACTGGGACCTCTACTGTTTGGAATCTATTTCTCTGAAGTACAAGCAAAAACTAAAGGTCTGTGGCTGACAAAGTTTGCTTATGACTGCAAACTGGGAGGGGTCATAGAATATTCAAATGATGTCAACATCCTACAAGACGGTCTTACACAAACAAATGATTGGTGTCAAAGTCATGGCCTTAAACTCCAATGCAAAAAATGTACTATCATCCCTTTTGGTAAGAGCGATGTTCCTGCTAACTACAACTCAATAGCAACACCCTAAATATGCACTCAGCAGTGAAAGACCTGGGCACACAGGTTGGCAGCAACCTTACCTTTGATCACCATGTCTCCACAGTGGTAAGAGCATTCTGTATTACTCATCTCATAAGTTAAGGCATTGTCTTCAGAAAAAAAAGAAGCTCTACCCTCCCTATACTCTTTCATCATCAGACCAATAATTGAGTACAATGCCCCTTTTGGTGTGTACCTTTCCAAGCATCTGCAGCAATTGGAGAGACCACAAAGGTTCCTCACAAGGAAAATTGAAAGTCTTCAGCATCTGTCTTATGGGGATCATCTGAAATCCCTGTCACTTTATTCTGTTTCATACAGACTACTCAGAGGCAATCTCTGCCTTACATATAAGGCGATCTCTAAACCTGCATTATTGGAAATGCTGTATATCCGCAAGTCAAATGGTACACAGGTTACTAGCTCTAAAGATCTTCACTTAGTATGCGACATTTATAGAACCTGCTGGAAGGACAGATTTGTCTCCCAGAGGTTACCACACCTTTGGAACAGACTCCCACTTCATGTCAAACAGAGCACCTCATTGGCCTTCTTCAAATGCAATTTGGATGATTGGCTGGGTAACCATAAATTCACCTAAGGGGTTCCACCTGTGTCCCTCTTGGACAGGGGCAATAGGTATTGATTCTGGAAATAAGGGTAGAACTTGGCTAGGCTTGTAAGGGTGCAGGGTCCAATAGCCTAGTAACTTCCCATGATCCTATGAATCAGATAAAGTATAATGAACACCTATCAAAGAGAGATATAAAGAGAGATGAGGGGAGTAGTTACAAACAGCAATTGTGATATTGGCAGAAGTGACAGTGGGAATGATAGAGGGATGTAATAAAGATTAATTACAAGAAAAGTTAAGACAGAAGAATTAGGTAAGGTGAGAAATGGGGAAAGAGAAAGCCGGTCATTAATGTGTATTGACTGGTAGAAAGAAAGTGTAACCAAGATAACAGGAGCTAAGGAAGTGAAAGGTATTGCCCTGCAAGAATGGAGAAGCTTGTGTACTAATGTCTAAAAAGTAATGTTAAGGTAAGGAGTATGTAGATTATACATGATAACATACATTGCCTTAATGGATTTATTTATTAAAACTGAGATAAGGTATGTGGTGATGTTAGCAGGCAATCTGAAGAAATCAAGTAATGTGAAGGAGGGTTAGGAGTTAAGGAGGTAGGTTACAGCTGTTTAAATAATGTTTTAATATTATCAGTAGCTACTGGTTTAAGACTAAAGTTACCAAACTGGAGGATGTCAAAGTCTAAGACATCTGATAAGTTGTGTTGCTGTATAAGAGCAGTAAATCTTGTTACGGAAATGTGAATTATTTTGCAAGATGTATTGTAATTAGACTAATTTGGTAGTGGACTTGGCTGAATGATTTTACCTAGCTGAATAGTATATTTACTGAGTTTCCAAACAATTTAGGATTATTTGTAAGAGTAATTTGAAGGTCTGTATACTATTTTTTATGTTGTACTTGTTGTGTATAGTATTGTAGACTTGAAGGATTTTTTGGGTGGAAACTTCTTCCAGTGTGCCCAAGCACACTGGAAGCTTTAGCTTTAGATTTTAGCTTTCAGTATGGATTTGGATTCATGTGTTAACCAAAGTCTTTGTATATGCCTTGCTTTCTTTATGCATTATAGAGTTATTGAATCTAAAATTCTGAAGACTGTTGTATTAAAGTAGTCAACAGCTTAATCTAAAGGGAGATATTTTATAGGTGACCAGTTGCACTACAATGGTAGACTACTGAATTTCTCAGAGGTGACATTTCACTTATTTCTTACCCATTTATAAGAAATGGTTTTAAGGATTTTTGTTTGATGGCAAATATCATTGATTGGGTTGTTGTCAATAACTGAGCCTGGTAGCAAACCCACTGAAAAGATGTATTCAGTAGTGTTTGTTAATATCCAATGAAGTATGCACGCTTTGCCTGAGTTTTGTCTAAGTATATTCATTATTTTAATTGTGAGAAACTATAAATATTGACACATTGTTAATTATATTCTATGTTTCTGTGAGGTAAGCAATGTCACTCATGGTGGTATTTCTCTCCCTTGCTGTATTAGGAAACCAGATATGCTCATTCACATGTAGAAGAATTCTATCAAGGAACATCTTGAACAATCTGCATGTCAACATCTGTGATATACCTAATGTGTCCCTTGTTTGTCCACAAATGCCAGCCAAAACTCATATAATATCTCTTTCCACGTCTACTTGGTCCATCAGCTGCTGACCATTTAGTTGATGGCAGGTCATCTTCAGCTTGTTTATCTCACCACCTTCTATTGCATCCCATTCCAGGATGGAAGCTAGTGGCACTTATGGATATCAGGAGTGACTGGCAGCTCTTTCTCTGTACTCAGTCTCTTACATACTCCTCCACAGAGATTTATGTCTAGCCTTTCTTGTCATGAAAGATCCAACCCTATTTGCTCTCCAATTCCCTCTCAGAAGTAATGGCACATCAAATACTCAGTTAAAGGAACTAAAACTTCATTAGCAGATAAATAAGACACTTGGTGTAATAACATCATATCCCACTGCGTCTCTCATTTCTGGAACAAACTTCCACTACTTGTCAAGCTGAGTAGCACACTTGCCACCTTCAATGTGAACCTAGATATTTGGATGGGCAGCCTTAAATTCTCTCCCAATCTATCTTGCCTTGCACTCCTTGAAGCTAGAGGGAAATTTTGAATAGGGTTTTTTACTGTAATGGTCTGAAGACTGATTGCCTAGTACCTACCTATGAATCAATGAACCTATCGGGTATTGCTGCTGCCCCTAGCATTTTCATAAATTGCACCTCCACAAATTTGGTGATCTTTTTGTCTTTATTCTCGTTCACCGCTGATGACTACAAATTGTGATCTGCTTTCACAGGCTCTCATTTGCATGTCATTTTAAACTCATTAGACTGTGCCCCTTTATTTGCATGTTATTATACAATCATTTACATACCCCTACTCTCATGTCATTTTAGGCACTGCCCTTTAACACTACCTAGTTCTGTGAATTCTGAATTGCTGCACATTCTTGATTTTGATGCAGTAGTGTGCTACGTACTAAGCAATGTAACTATGAATACTGTCAAGATATTGCACAATTTGCTATGGTAACTGTTAGAAAAATATGTACTTAAACATATATGTAGTGCTAGTTTAGAAACAGTATAATATGTAATGCATTTGATTCTATTTAACAATATGGCAGTAGAAATGATCTTGCATGTAATTGCTTGACGCTTAGCTGCAGTGTGGTTAACCTCTGACCCTGGCAGTAGCCAGTTCAGCAGGCTTATGTCTTTCAGCAATTATTATCTGCTGGGTTAGAGAGAAATAAATATGTATGCATGTATATCTTTCTTCCTTCCACCGAGGAGGATGGCCTTGTGAGCTCTATCGAAGATAGAGTACAGCTGCTTACCAGAGAAACAAAGAAACGTATTAAGAAATGAACTGACTATTGTATTCATACAGGCCTGGAACCTTGGAAGAGCAACATTTACAGAAAGACATTGTAATTGACCAGGTGCCTTGCAAGGCTGTGTTATTCTCATGGGAAAGTTTTTAAAGAGCATTACCTCAGCACCTTCTTATGAATGGAATATTGTGGACTATAGTGATGTAAATGCCCTCTGACTGACCACGTCAGTAAGGTGGGCAAAAGCTGATTGTAAATGCTATAAAAACCAAGTTATTTCCTGTATAGAGCCAGTCAAAACTCTATACTTGTTTTGTATAGTTTTTTGCCTCCTGGTGTACACTAGTAAAAACGTTTTGAACCTGAGCTTCCTGTGTTATTGACTGTCATTTTGAAAAGCCTAATGATTTTTACAGTCTGATTTTAACAATTTATTTGACATTTTGGTCCTTCTTAGCGAATTCCTTGGTAAGCTACAGGTCAGAGTGCATGGGTGGTAATAAATCTGCGCAGGAGAAGCTGCCAAAATGGTTCTTCTTAAAGTGAAAAGACCTCCGACTGAATTGTTGTGTGTAAAGAGGCTGTCCACTTTCTGATCTGTGGCTGAAGAGCAGAAAACTGGACCCAAGAAGAAAAATATGCAGTCATAAGCGGGAGGCTCAGGTAAGAAGAATTTCCCTCTTTGTCTTTGTTTTAGATCAGGGACCAGGTTACAGTGTACTGTTGTTAAGATTTGTGATAGCAGGTCGAGAATGAATTGAAGTACTGTATATTTGGTCATAGATCAGGGGAAAACAGAGCAAAGTAAACAGTCATTCTAGACACTACTGTGGATACAGGGAAGAAGATACCACGTGGTACAAGAGAAGGGTTACGTAACAGTCTTTTTAAGACATGGGAAATCAGTGCACTGAGAGATCACGAGATCCGCTAACGGATAATGTGAAATACATGCAATTACAGCATGCTGATATGTTAGGTATTATACAAAATGTGTTAACAAATATGAATTTGATGGTAAACTAGATAAACTTTCACTAGTTAAACTCCTTAAACAGCTTAAATCTGATGCAGGAGGTCAGGCAAAAAAGCAGCACCAACTAGGCATACCTCAAGCACACAGGTGGATTGAGGAAGCAAATTGTAGAAAAACAGAAGCTTAGAAATTCAAAAACATTTTTTTAGACAACATAGTGAAAGGTCTGACAGACAGAATCTCTGAGAAATGAAAACTTAAAGCAGACTGAACTTGCATTAATCAATGCATACAACAGGAAAATGAGACAATAGATGGATATTATGCTAGATTATTAGAATGCTTTAAACAACAATTAAAAAAATGCATTTTTAAAAGGTTGCATTGCCTCTATCAGTAGCTTTATTACAAAGCATATGATAGATCACCGAACAAGCAGGCTGCAAGCCTTACTTGAGTATGCTAGACATGCTGAAAGACACTTTAATAGTGAAAAGAAAAAAAAAAAAAAGGCACAAGTCTTCACTGCTGAAGACGGAGCTGAAGTATTTGTATTACAGTCAGGTAAAAAGGGCATCTAGCTAGGGACTGTAAACAAAATAAGAAAGCAATGACAGAAGACAAAGGAGATGAGGACTGACTATATGATAGTGATAACAACCAAAAATCATCAGGAAAGGTTAATAAACAAAAAGAAAATGTGAATGTAGTAGAGGGAATAAAGGAAGTACAAACAGATGTAGAGGATAAAAATGGAAATGAAATTTTAGATTTAGCATTGTTGAGCCTGGAGCTCTACCTAGCAGATACAAAACCAGAAGTGACACTTCTGGTGGAGGGAAAGGAAGTCAAATTCCTGTGTGACTCAGGAGCGTCACGGACTTTGATACACCCCTCCAAGTTACCAGAACATTCTGAATCACCTGATTATATATTAGTAAAAGCAGCAAATGGACAACTATACAGGGAACCACTCTCCCATAATATAGCAATAACTGACCCTGTTTCAGGTATGACTCAGAAAAGTAAAATTGTAGTTTCTGCAAAATATCCAGTAAACTTACTGGGAAGAGACCTTGTGCAGATATTTGGCATAGCAGTAGTTCCTATCATGAAGGGTATGGAGGCACAAAGGCAAATGGATACTTTTGTGGTGCGATCGGAGGGTGAATCCTATTATTGGTACAGCCAGGACCTAGTCACGACTGGTCCAGGGGCAGTAACCGAGGAACTGATGAACGTAGCCATCAGTAAGGTACGCTCCCTTCACATTGATCAGCAGCATTTGTTACATTGTACTCTGTACTATTGTAGCACACCAGGGCCTGATAAGGAATATGAGCAAACATTGTGCAGACATCCTGCTGACAGATTAATATTACGAACTTTATATTGGGATACTGAGGAAAACAGTGTAGTAAGCTGTTCATTACCTCAGGAATTCATGAAATTGTATAAGTCCAATAGACTGCCACATGTCAGCTTGACAAAAAACAAAAGTGTTAAATGGGCAGACTTAGAAAAAAAGGTAACAAAATGGGAAAACAGACTGATTTAGAACTGTCAGGACAAGGGATACAAAAACAAAAACTGAATTGGTTGACACAGACACATACAGCTGTACACTTGCAATCTAGTGAGGACAGCTGATTAGCATTTTTATTAAAAGAAAAGAAGAGGCCTTGTGTAAAATTCCAACAACTCTGTGGTCAACAGGCAAGTTAGATGTAGGGCTTATTCAAACAGCAGGACCAGTTACAATTACCCCAAAGTCAGCTTTTAGACCACAGAAAAGACAATACCTTTTGAAAAAGGATGCAGAAGTAGGAATTAAGCCTATAATAGCAGCATTACTCAAAAAAGGAGTACTGGTAGAATCTCCTGATTCACCATGTGATACACCCCTATTTCCTGTTAAAAAAGCAAATGGGGAATGGTGGATGGTACAAGATTTACAAGCTGTAAATAATGCAGTAATACCTAAAGCACCTACGGTGCCAGACCCACATACCTTGTTGAATGATTTGAGACCGCAACAGAAGTATTTCCCTGTGGTAAATATTAGCAATGCTTTCTTTTCAATACCTATACATCCTGATAGTCAATATTGGTTTGCATTTACATTTCAGGGTAAGAGGTATACATATACTCGACTACCACAGGGATATTGTGAGAGCCCAATAATATTTGCACAAAAAATGGCTAGCAACCTGGCAGGGCTTACCCCACCGGAAGGTAGTCAAATTCTACTTTATGTAAATGACATATTGCTAGCAGCACCCAGCAGCAGTGCAGGGTGGATACAGTAGCATTATTAAAATTTTTAGCAATACAAGGACACAAAGTAAACAAAAGTAAGTTACAACTTTGGAAAAAACAGGTTAGATACCTGGGATATGTAATATCCAATAAAGGTAGAATACTAGATAAAGGAAAAAAGAGAGGAAAAAAAAAAACAGCAATTTTGCAAGCACCCAAACCAACAACTAAGAAAGAAATAATGTCTTTCTTAGGTACAACTAATTTTGTTGGAGCTGGGTACCAAATTATTTTACAATGGAGAACAGAAGCAGAAATGGCTTTCTGCAGGTTGAAGCAGTTAATAGCTTCTTCATTAGTTTTAGGACTTCCAAATTATCACAAACGGTTCTTTCAGACCGTAGATTGTAAGCAAGGGTACATGACATCAGTATTAAAGCAACAACATGGGGATAAGCAATGCCCCATAGCTTACTATTCATCACAGTTAGACCCAGTGGTGCAATCTTTGCCTCACTGTGTACAAGCAGTAGTTGCAGCAGCAATGGCAGTGCAGGCTTCAGCCTCAGTGGTGTTATTCCACCCTCTCACATTGAGAATGCCTCATGCAGTTGCAATAATTCTGCTACAAAAAAAAAAAAATGGCATACCTTTCTCCTGCTAGACATCTTTCATGTATAACTATACTGCTGAGCCAACCTCATACGTAGATGGCTGATGCAGAAGGGGTCCTACAGGGAAGAATCTGGTGAGGTATGCAGTAGTTACAGACACTGGAGCGATTAGAATCTATTCAGTTACCTACCAAAGTAGTTATTTGTAAATGTGTAGCTCATACAAAACAACAGGATAAGATTTCAAAAGGTAATGCACGAGCTGATGCAGCTGCAAAGCAAGCAGCCTCAGACTCAGAAACTTTATTTTTGAATGAGGAATTACAACCCTCTGAGATTTTAGATTTAGACATGTTAAAAACAATGCAAATGCTTACTACAAAAGCAGAAAAACAAAAATGGGTAAAACAAGGTGCAATTTTTGAGAATGGACTGTACATTTCAAAAGGGAAAAAACAATATTGCCGTCTAATTTATTTAGATATGCAGCTTTGTTGAGCCATGGGCAGAGCCATGTCTCAACAGGGGGGATGGTACAGTTAGTAAATAGAATATTCCAAACATATGGATACATAAATTATACAACAAAATTTTATGCAGCTTGTCATACTTGTAACAAGCACCATGCACAAGGAGCATTTAAAAACAAGCAAGGAAGTTTTCCTATACCACCATACCCATTCCACACTATTTGTATGGATTTCTTAGAATTAAATAAATGTAAAGGGTTTGACTCCCTCTAAAATGTTTTTTGGGAGAGCATATTATGTGCCTCAGTGGAAAGCTCTCATGCCTGCAGGGCAGGAGGCTGACAGTTCATTAGCTAATTATATAAAGAAACTGTTAATGAATAAATCTGTTTTGCAGTTTAACTCTTTTTCAGATGAAAGACAGAACAAACCGGTAAAGAACTTTCAATTTGATAAGAACTTTGTGACTGATACACAAGGGCAAAATGGCCAAGAGTAAAGCAAATAGAAAAGCAGAGCAACCCCAGAACTATTGCATAATTATTTTGTTGGCTGTGCATTTGTTGACTATAAGTGTGACAATTTTTCTTATTGTGGTTTTTTCCTGCACTCAACCACACGAGTGAAAGTGAGAAGACGTGATGAACTGTTTATAGACTGGCATCCAAATTTTAACACATACCTGGCCATGAAACGTGTGTATGCAGAGA
This sequence comes from Protopterus annectens, assembly GCF_019279795.1. NCBI lineage: Eukaryota > Metazoa > Chordata > Ceratodontiformes > Protopteridae > Protopterus > Protopterus annectens. The sequence continues at coordinate 189,752,313 of NC_056734.1, forward strand.
CTATGAACATTTCAAATTGCTGGGTTTGTACAGCTATACCAACAGCATATAAAAGACTGTTAATGTCCGCTGTCCCTCTGGGGATAAATGAGACTTGGGAAAATTTGTTTTTGATACAGGAACTGTGAGATCACAGGACAAAATAGCTTTATTTTTACCTGTCACACAAAAAGGAGTTGTATGTTTCTACAAAGTGATACCCTCCAGGTGGGCTGGAGTAATTGTAATATAACAATGTCTTATAAATGTTACATTAAAGTCAGAAGTGGGGGTACTGTTTGTAATACTAACTATGATTCATATCTGAGTTCAATGAAAACTACATTAAATGCAGTACGTGACAATCCAGTCTTAACTAAACAATTGTCTATTAAAGATAGGAAAATGTTTCATGCAGGGATAACACGTATTAGTACCAAAGTAATGATTTTATTTGTGGGAAAAAGGCATATGAATGGTTACCTGAGAATTGGTCCGCAGTTGTTTTTGGGTTATCTGGTTCCAGCAATAAGACATACTGCAGAATTACCTTTGGGTAAGATACGAAATGTAAGGGAAGCAGCTCGAAAATCTGAAGGTCCAGTTAAGAAACCGGTGAATCCAGTTGGGAAGATCGAAGCTGGTTGGAAAGACCATAATTCAGTAAAAGACAAAAATAAATTGACTCATATGGACTTGGGCAACAGTGTTATATCCTGGGCAGGAATACTACCAGCCTATGGAGCAGTCAAATCGATCTGGGAGCTGTGGAAGCTGTCAAGATTTCTCGAAGTAATGAGTAATGCAACTTTTTCCGCCCTAGAATTGGTGACTGATGAACTGAATGCAATGAGAACTGTTGTGCTACAAAATCGAATGGCTCTTTACTTCACCCTAGCGGCAAGAGGTGGTACACGAAGAAGAATGCTGTGCTTTTATCCCTGAGAATCGTCACAAGACAAATAATCACCTAGAGGTAATTCAGCAAGTATCAGCAATGACTAAACCAGGCCCAAACCCACTGACGGACTTTTTCCAGAATCTGTTTGGGGGGTGGGGTTCCATCCTATTGAACATTTTAATTGCTATTTGTGTGGGTATACTCCTAATGGGAGCATGTGTTTACTGTGGAATTTTCTGCATGAAAAGATTAATCAAAGATTTTGTTGATGTATCTGTAACCAAGACTATGTACCAAGACCTGGAGTTGAATCTGTTAATACCAAATGAAATTCTTTCTGAAATATAAAACAAATGACTTGCCTAGTTGAAAGTTCCAGAGAGGAAGAGGCTAGGGAATGAAACAATATTGTTTATGTTTCTGAATAGAATAAAAAGCATTAAAAGGAGGGAGAATGTTAGAAAAATATGTACTTAAACATATATGTAGTGCTAGTTTAGAAACAGTATAATATGTAATGCATTTGATTCTATTTAACAATATGGCAGTAGAAATGATCTTGCATGTAATTGCTTGAAGCATAGCTGCAGTGTGGTTAACCTCTGACCCTGGCAGTAGCCAGCTCAGCAGGCTTATGTCTTTCAGCAATTATTATCTGCTGGGTTAGAGAGAAATAAATATGTATGCATGTATATCTTTCTTCCTTCCACTGAGGAGGATGGCCGTGTGAGCTCTATCGAAGAGTACAGCTGCTTACCAGAGAAACAAAGAAACGTATTAACAAATGAACTGACTATTGTATTCGTACAGGCCTGGAACCTTGGAAGAGCAACATTTACAGAAAGACATTGTAATTGACCAGGTGCCTTGCAAGGCTGTGTTATTCTCATGGGAAAGTTTTTAAAGAGCATTACCTCAGCACCTTCTTATGAATGGAATATTGTGGACTATAGTAATGTAAATGCCCTGTGACTGACCACGTCAGTAAGGTGGGCAAAAGCTGATTGTAAATGCTATAAAAACCAAGTTATTTCCTGTATAGAGCCAGTCAAAACTCTATACTTGTTTTGTATAGTTTTTTACCTCCTGGTGTACACTAGTAAAAACGTTTTGAACCTGAGCTTCCTGTGTTATTGACTGTCATTTTGAAAAGCCTAATGATTTTTACAGTCTGATTTTAACAATTTATTTGACAGTAACTGATATCTGTTATGGTCAAACAGCTGTGATAAATTGCTGTTGATGCAATTTTGTTCTGCCATGGTTATTTACATTTTACCTTAACCACGTATGGGCAAGATATAGCATAAATATGACATTTTTTACAAAGCTTTTCCTAACAAGCCTCCCTTGTAAAAGGTCACTGTCCAGTTAAACTAGCTTGGTTATCAACTAGTAAACATGTAACTAAATAAATGCATAAAGAAAATAAAAGTCAACTGTTAAAAGTGAAACATCTTTTAAGTTACTTTATCATGAGCTTCCTGGACTCTTGATGATGGGTTTTATATTTAACCTTGAAAGCTTGTTTTTACACGCTATATCTGCAGACAGTAGATATCTAGTTCTTTCCGATGTGTATTGCAAAATAAGTGCTAAATATAACTGGATATAAATTCCATGTATTATTTTATTTTGTATACATTACAGTAGAAGAGAATTCATTACAGTGATGTATCCAGTTACAAACACCTGAGCCAACACAAGAAAGCCATCTAGTTTTACTATTAAGTAACAAGCAATACTTTTCACAAATAATATACGAGAACCTACCATGAAGAGAAATCCATTCTCATGCAATTTTTTTCTAAACTTCAGACATCTTGCAAGGCAGTTTATTATTCTATTTTTTGTGAGGTGTCAATGTAAAATATGCAACATTTTGGGTATAGTAACTGAGTCAAAGCTTACTGATTCAGAAGTGTGACAATTAAGATCTCTGCTTAGATCAGGTTTCTTATACTTCAGGCAGCACTGTTTTCTAACAGTTGTTGTGATTATGTATTCATAATCTGCAGGTCATTCCTGTGCCTGAGTGGGATTGCCTGGTCTCTGGTTTATCCCCACATCCCTATGACATGCCAAGAGGCAAACTAGTGATGTCCAGCTGTCAAAGATGGTGTGTGTGTGTGTGTGTGTGTGTGTGTGTGTGTGTGTGTGTGTGTGTGTGTGTGTGTGTGGTAAGTGTGTGTGTGCATGTGTGTGCACGTGTGTCCATCCGCTTATGTGTGTGTGTGTGTGTGTGTGTGTGTGTGTGTCTCTGTGTGTGTGTGTGTGTGTGTGTGTGTGTGTGTGTGTGTGTGTGTGTGTGTGTGTGTGTGTGTGTGTGTGTGTGTGTGTGTGGTAAGTGGTGTGTGTGCATGTGTGTGCACGTGTGTGCATGCGCTTATGTGTGTGTGTGTGTGTGTGTGTGTGTGTGTGTGTGTGTGTGTGTGCGTGCATGTGTGTGTGAGTGAGAAAGAGAGACTTACATCCCTTGCTGGATTAATTCTCTACATTATGCTCACTGCCTTCTAGGACTGGGTCTTTCTGTCCCATGGCCCAGAAATGGATAAAATATGTATGATAAAATTAATTAATTATTAAGGCCACCTATAGGAGTAAAAGCATGCATTTTGCAACCGTCAGCCTCTACACCAGTAATAAAACATACTTCCTATGCAGTTACATTTTCCACTCTGTAGAACTTACTTCAAATGATAGACAACGTCCTAGGGAAGCTTTACTTCAAATTTTAAACTGTTTTCATTCATGAATCCAGCTCTCTAAAGCTGCTGTGTTTACTTAGTAAACATACAGGAAATGCACAAAAACACAAACATTACCCTAAGAAAAACTGAAAGAACACTGTGTATTTCAAACACACAAGTATTATCTACCCCTGCCTACATACAGAACTCAATCTCAAACCCCACAGTTTATAACCAACATAAGCCTACCATCGCTAATTAGTTTCAAACAATGTAGCTATGCCTCTTATGTGGGAAGCTTTAAACACACACACACACACACACACACACACACACACACACACACACACACACACACACACACACACACACACAAACACACCTCTCCTAATTAACTACAACTGAGCTCAGTGCACCTAACTGTTATGAATAAACTACGTCACTAGTACCATGTTCATATTCCTTTGTGACTTCTCCGTCAGCCATCCCTGCTTCTTAATAGTTCCAAAAATCATCAGGTTCACTTTTGTTTCCATCTGCAGTCCCTAATCTAACACAGAGTATCACCATATTAGTTATATAACCAACATGACAGACTTCCTGCCTCAGTACACACCATCCTTCAGCACATTTACAAAGCACGCTATGTACCTCCTGTAATCACACATCCCCCTTGTAAGGGCTACACCTGCATGAGAAGCATCGAGACCCTCATTTGTTGAAAGCATTATTCCCACTCCTTCACAGCCCCTACTACATGTAACATGGATAATTATTTTCTGATGCTGGAGTACAACCCACTTTGTACTCTTAAAAGTGACTGATTCTTCATTCCACCCTGATACTAATATGTGTAAGGAAGTACAGAATTGTAGCCTTCATTTCCTTTTTTTTTCATAATCCATACACCATCGCCTTATTGCCCACACACTTTTTGCACTGTTGCTGTTTAGAAAGTGAATTGCTAACAGAAGTCAATAGTCAGTGTGACACTCATGCCCTGACCTAGCAATCAAGGAGCCTCAATCCTCACCATTAACACCAGTGAGGGGTGTCTCATATAGGAGGAAAGGATAACAAATACACACAGTAAAGTGCAATTTCCCTTAAGAGCACGCATAGATCACAGTCAGTACGGGGCTGGTTGCTCCCTTGCTCTCCAGGTCCCCATTAATACTCCCCACTGGCACTGCAATAGGATCCAGATCTCAGCCTAGTGGGCAAGCTAAAACCTCCAGCACCCTCTCTGTCAAACCAGTGCTTCATGTCCCTGCACACGTAGCTGACACACACACACACACACACACACACACACACACACACACACACACACACACACACACACACACACTTTGAGAAGAGTTTATACAACCACACAGACACTCCTGCGGAAGGCTGGCACAGGTTCTCCAGCTGTCCCCTTTTTTCCCACACTATACGGTAGTACCAGCTGCCACCACCCACTAATATTTATCAGCTACTCAAAGGCCCTTAAAAGGGTGTCCAATTATTACTGTGCAATATTATTATCCAATTGATAGTACAGCCCATGGCTAAAGCTATTGGAGTGGCTTTGTACAATTTTACCAAAGGCATGCAAGTACTCTAGAGAGCTTAAATTATCTCTACAAAAACAGCCATAGTTGAAAGGTTTTAAAAATATTTAATAACAGTCAAAACACAAGACAATACTTTTTACTACACAGTGCTAGTCAAGAGTTCAGAGATCACAGAGAAATACTTAAAATAATTCAATAGTACAGTTCTGACATCACAGAAAAACACTTATTCTAATCTTTCTAGTGTCTAGCTATTTCTAAGAGAAAACACAAGTCTAAGATAAACTTACATATAGAGCAAGACAGTGCTGATGAGTTGGATGGGCAAGACAAAAACGCTTAATGCTCTCTGATTCTCTCTGTTTTTAAAATCACATTCCTGGTTCACATTACATCATTCTTCACACTTCCCTGGGTTCCCAGGCTAACAGAAACTACATTTACATTCTTCCCCTCTGAGCAGAACCCAGAGCAATAAAGGACATTTATGCATGCAAATTCTAGCCATTAACTCTGGCCTTACAACAATAGGAAGAATTCCTTCATCTAGACTAGCCGGAGCAGTGTTTACATCAAAGGGTCACAGCATGCTTTACTTGGTCAGTAGAGTGCATTGTTGTTACATTTTTTCCAGTTCCACATGTAACACTATTTTTACCGTTTAAGACACAAGCCTGTGGTTTACATTAATATTTACAGATGACAGAATTATTTCCAAAATTCTATCTGGCTAGGCTGGCAGCCTTCATCTATCTTCACCCAATCTTCACAGTCAGTACCTACAAATACTTTCATTTTCAGTCAGACTTTCCGAGCAGTGTTGTATTCAAGGTCACAATTTTCACTAAGGTCTGTTGTCCACTGTAGTGTCCATAATCATGTCTGTTTTAAGAAAAAGACCTAAACTCCCCTGCAACATGGGTTAACTTTATGTAGCTCATGGAGTGCCATGATTATACTCCAAAATCTTGAAAAAACAGGCTTATTTACTTTCATTGGACACTTCTAAATGTTCTGAAGCTCTGGTCGCATTCAGTAGTGTAACAGTAGCTAGTGCCAGCCTCTACAGAACAGCAGTGAGAAGTACAACAGCTTTAAAACATGTTAGATACTTCACTGTGTCACACACTTCTAAGCAAAAAAGTGAGTGGCAGAGCAAAATGTTAGCCTTTCAAGCCATTAGTTACTCAGAGTGATACTTTCATTCTGCCCCTCTTTGTGTGGTAGCACTAAGTGATTTATAGCTTTCAAAGCTGCAAAGCACTTCATGCTCCTACACTTTTTTTCTGTAACTCAGTTGTTACATGTTCTCAACATGGACGCCAAGTTTCACTTTGCTGCACTCGCTAGGTGACTTTCTTGACATCAGTGTAGCAGACATATAACAACTTGATTATGATTAGAGACCTGATCATAATCTTCTCCATGCTGTTATGTCATGTTATACATTGTGTTGCGCTATGCTATTATATCATATTTTATATTGTGTTTTATTGACAAGGTTTTCATTGTTTGCCAGTATGTATTTTTCCAATTTATCCACATCAGACTGGTTTAAAATTTCCTAATGTGTATCTGTGTACTCTAAGGTTAACATATTCCTTAATAAACACATTTTTGTAATTATAAGGCCTGTAGTCTGTCAAAGATATATCTGGTACCTTATGTAATTCCTTTAACATCATATAAAGCATAATGCCTGCTTCTAGATATTTCACCTCACCATATATTTCTTTCTTTTTAGACACATCATTTCTTAGACATTATGATGACCAACCTAGATATCATTTTCTAGTGTGGGATATATTGCTTATGGGAAGGAATACATCATGTTTGGTATGAATTACAAGCTCATTTTGTAAGGGGGAGGGGCAGCATTTTGTTCAGCACAGGAGCACCATTTGTGCAAGTTTCAGACATATGAATGAAATTAAAATGGTGCAACTTTAAGCCAGCAAAGATCATGGTGTAAAGAATAGTGTATGCTTATTGTATTATTGCTTGCTTGCTGTCATTTTTTTAATTTCTACAAATGGTTTGGATTTCTAATTCCATGAAGGAATGGATCACATTCCTAAGAGGGGGTACAATCAAATCTCATGACATTAGTAATTCTCCAGTCATCAGTGTTAGCAAGAGTGATCTTCTCAGCACCTGCATGGTACCCATAATTGCCTCTTTCTGTGGTTCATATGAGTGGTTGCATATTTAAGTACGACTGTAGATTCTTTTTTATCCCATTGCCCCTATTATTATTGGAACTGTCTGGGTATCTTTCTCTCTGTGATTAACACTACTTTTGTCTGTTTTCTTGGACTACTATATCTTGTTTTCCTGCATCTATTTTTTCAACTATTGTTATTGGGTGATCCCATGTTACCCAAACATCATCATTGTAGACAATGTTTTTGGTTCATGTTGCCAATGCTTCAGAACTACTTCTTTACTGCGGTGTATGCACCTGCCCTTAACCATTCCTTTGTCAAATCTAAATCAATATGTGTTTTTTCCAGAAGTTTTCTATATTTGTCAACTTTCAGATTCTCATTCCTTTTCTTCAGGACTTTATATTATTTTTTTTGGCACCTTCAGTTACTCTATGATTCTTATCTACTTCTGATTAGCTTTCCATTGCCATTTGTTTCCAAAATGCTTCTGCTAAAAAAAAGCATGGATATCTTTTTATACTTTGCTTTATGCTTTAGAACATTCATTATGTTTGGATCATATGACATCAGCACATATGTATGCAGTCCCATGATTCCAGGCCTATACATGTAGTCATTTTCAAGGAGGCTCACAGCTCCTTTGGTGTGGGAATGTATAACCTTGGTATGCACTGTTTTTTATACATCATTTGATACATATGAAGCATTTTTCTTGTTTTACCATTCACTGTCCTGTTAGAGTCCAGTGACTTTATTAAATATTATTGTTTGCTGTCCTGTTAAAGGAGTCTGGTGTTATTAAACAATTATGATGCAGTACTTTTAATATATATGCTACCTCTACAATATTATATTAAGGATATAAGACACAACAAGAGTAGTAATGACATGAGGAAAGTATCAGTACGGTGGTTTGATATATTACTTGGAAAGTTCTAGCTACGTTTTGGGCAGGAGTTAACAACAGTCCAAAATTGTGGATATGTCTTTTGTGGGGGCAGGGTCTCTGACAATACATTTTACAAAATCAGATGTTTGCATTTGTACTGGAATGGATGCCCATTCCTCACCAGTATGAACATTAAAATAATGTTCATACTGATGAGGAATGAACATTAAAATAATTTAAAAGGATAAAGCCCTATAACGAAGATGACCTGAAGTACACTAGCAGGTGAGATGCCTGTAGGAACTGCTGGGAGATGATGGGAATGAGTAGCTATTGTTGGTTCTCCCATGCTGTGAGGGAGGGAGATGTCTCAAGCTCACTAAGGTGTGCACTAGTGCACATCTAATGCTCACTAGTGCATGCACTAGGTGTTGCACCCATGTTGCTTCAGATGTCTGCTCCCATGCACCTAAGCCAAGAGTGTGTGTGTGCACTAGGTGTTGCACCAATGTAACACGAGATGTCTGCAACCATGCACCTAAGCCAGGAGTCGGTGTGCAATAGGTGTTGCATTAGGTGCTGCATGCATGTAACATGAGATGTCTGCTCCAACGCACCTAAGCCAAGAGTGTGTGTGCAGTAGGTGTTGCACTCGTGCCACAGGGGTGCAACACCTAGTGTGTCTGCATGCTAGGTGTTACATTTATGCACCTAAGCCAAGAGTCTGTGTGCTTTAAGTGTTGCATTAGGTATTGCACCATGTAGCATAAGATTTCTGAATCCATTCACCTAAGCCAAGGGTGTGTATGTGTGCATTATGTGTTGCATTAAGTGTTGCACCCACCTAGCATGACATGTCTGCATCCATGCACCTAGGCCAAGACTGTGCATGGAGGCACATTCTTTGCAGCCAGTGGTACAGATACTAACTTCAGTGAGCTGCTACAAGCGATAGGGATGCCCACTGGACTAGTAAGGTAGCACTCTCCCTGGTAACATGACAGAAATGAATAAGTTAATCAGGCAATACATGCAGGATGAATGACTTGCAGGACTCTCACATTTTATTCTTAGCCCCATATTGCTACTCTCTCCCTCACCTAACAAGAAAAGCAATCATTTCAACAAATACTTCTCTATAAAGAGCATAGAAATTCTGCAACCTGTTCACAGGTCACCTCTTAAGCCATATAAAAAGTTGTTTTTCGGATGAGTGATGCATCCTTTGTTTACTGGGTTAGCCCACTACACATGGCCTGTTTTCTTGAGAGTCTTATGTTGGTTCATAATGTTTAGGCACAATTTGGCCAAAATACCAGAGATATTCCCGTACTCTTTTTTCTGAGAGTGTTTTCAGATTTATTATACCTACTTTAGCTACCACCTCCACCTCAGGCAGATGGGTCCACTGTTTAGGGTCTTTTCTGAAGTATGATTATGTAGAGATTTACATGGTTTCTAGTTTAGACAAGTGTCAGCATCTTTTGATGTCTTTTAGTCATTCTGTTTCTGAGAGATGGAAAAGTTGAGTGTAAGTATACCTGGCTAAATCATTACTGGATAAACATAGAAACTAAGAAGCCAAGCACCTAGGAACCAAGCTTTTGTGTCAATGTCATGTTTAAAACATTAAAATCACTGTGTACTTGTGACAATGATAATGCACAAGCAACCTTACCCACATGACATGCAGCTGAGAGTGCATGTAGCCATGAAAATGACAGCATGACTGATCAGCAAATAAAATTAACAGCCACTGCAGCCCAGTGTCTCTTTAATAAAAACAAGAGTCAGCTGTTGGCGGGGGTTCAGAGTTTCTAAACATCCCCTCACATCCTGAGAAAGAAAAGTTTGAAACAAGTGAATACAGCAGGCCAGCAAGTGAAGACATGAGATTTGAAGCAAAGCCCGGGAAATGAGCTGGATTAAAGGAGGTACCCAGTGAGCCTGCTGCCAGCAGCACCCCTCCCTAAACAGTTTGAGGCTGCATCCTCCTGGATGAAAGTCAAACCGGGGAAATGGCCATGTTTTGCTGAAAACTGATCATTTATTGACTTGCTACCAAGAAGTTTCTTTCTCTTTTTCTTTAATTTGGCTTTTGGCAGAGAGAGTTTTTTAAGTGCTGACTTCATTCCTGGCCTTCAGAAAATATCATAACTGGTAAGTACAGTTTAGTTACTGGAAACCTGCATTTCTCAGCAGCCAAGGGTTCAGTAACATACACCTTCTTAAACCTGAATTCTGAGTTTGTCAAAGACAGAGGGGAAAAAATGTTCACTTCAGAACAATTAGTATACTAAATTTTATTGACTTGCTAATAATCAAGGTAAGGGTGAATGCAATACAGTATATTCATTGTTTTATGAACCAGACATATTGTTACAGTCTGGGTGACATTATTTTCTTTACGTCACCTTTCCCACCTATATGTCCTAATTTATTTATATTTATTAACTTAGTATGTGGGCTGCTCCAGGGATCCTTTTCAGCCATGATGCAGGTGCAAAGGCCGTTGCATACATAGAACAAATTGTACAAATGACAATGTCTACAAAAAGGTTTAAGCGAGATTGTTTTGCATGCAACCAGGTGATGATGACGATAAATATAATACTAGGTATATGACAATTAGATTGTTCTCATGAGATGCTGGTGATTAGCAAGCTATAAGGTGATACAATGATTAGAATACCACCATATACAATGATAAGGTAATGTCTGTAGACTCTGCATCAGTGGCATTCATATCTGTTTTCCATCAGTCTGGTGTCTCTCAGCTAGTCAGTTACAGGATTTATACATTTCTGTGCTGGGCAGTTATCTTTTTCAGTTTCATTGTTCACTGTTACCTCTGGCTATCATGTGTTTATTGAGAGGGTTAGTCCCACTAAGTTAATGACCTATTCTCAAGGAACACCAGAGACACTATTTGTTCTACTACAGGAAATTTGGCCAAGGCATCAGAGAACTTCCCATTCTCTTTTCAGTATGTGCCATGGGATTTTTATATCAACCTGAGCGACCACCAACTCAAGTAGAAGGGACCTTGGTTTAACTTTTCATCCAAAGAATGGCACACTCAGGAGTGCAGCACTCCCATTATGGTGCACAGTAGTATCAGCAACCAATCCAGTTGATGTGGGAATAAAACCCACAGTCTTCTGTACCAAAAGTGGCATGCTACCTGTTGTGCCACTGACACTGTAGTCAGAAAACCCCATATTTGGTACAAAAGGCAAGCAGGAGTATAGTGCACGTGACAACAGAATACGCTCAGTGATTCCGGGAGTCAGGGCTAAATGCCTTGTAATGACATGACATTTATCTGTGAGTCCTCTTCCTAATCGTAGCACTTTGAGTTAGAATCACATATTCTGGCCTGTTCATCTACCCAATGATTCTGAGAACACTGTTACTGTTGATTTCTGTTAAGTTCCTGGCTGTGTGTTGATGCTGATGGTTTTTTTTGAACTCCTATCTCCCAGAAATGAATATTTCTGTTGTTTTGTTTAGAAAAACAGAATTATAATATGTGGTGATTTGCCATAGAGCTATAAAGGCTTACATCGTGCACCGGCTGTCACTGCTACTGATTATGCATTTACATAGTCAAGGATATGATTTTCTTTTTACACTTGCATTTTTGCTGTGTACAGATTGGGGCCACTGAGTATTTCACCTCTTTTGGAATTTCAGAATCCTCTTACTTCTTGTTTTTCTAAATTATGAGCTGTTGACATGCATATGTTATTCTTGCTTAGTGTATATCCTCTGATACATTTTCTTAAACTGTTCTTGACATGCAGTCCTACTTACCATTGCATTTTACCAATTAATTTACTGAAATATCAGCTGAACTGGAATAAATTGTCACAGTACCTTTATAGATCACTATTAAGAATATAATTCAAATAGTTTTCATTATTATTTTATCGTAAGAGTGTTCTAAGGATCAGTAACAAGAAAAAGAAGTAGTCAGTCTCTGGGAATTGTTTCAGCAATATGTTGGGTTTAGATAAACCTGTATTCTAAATGGTTATGTAGAAAGACTAAACCAAAGATATCCAAATAGCCAAAACCCCTGAATGTAACAAAATGTAATCCCAAACTATAGACAGACAAAACCATTAAAAGTACATGGAGGCACTGTACCTTCTAAGCCCTACAAAGTAAACATGATTACACCATGCCTGTCTTAGAAATGACACATTTAACAAGGCAGGTTAAGATTTCCCTAAAATTTAAAGCTTAAAATTTACAATATAAGTCAGTGTGCTAAAGGTTTTATGTATGGATATGACTTTCAGTAACTCAATAGTATTAGAATCCTAGCTAGTTTTGTTATCACAAGCCACGGGAACACTCCACTGTTTCAGGAAACAATTTGTCTTCAGAGTAAAGCAGAAATCAGAAGTGACTTATCTAAAAAGTCTAACCTTAAGGAACTTTAAATACAAAAAAAATAAAAAATAACAAAACAAAAAACACTCTGGATTCTGCAGTTGATCACTATAGTTAAATGGCAGATGAGTACTGAGTAACAAAGTTGCACATCAAAAGATTAGTCAAGTTTTATTATTTCTTGTAGAGTAAAAATAAAGTGTGTGGGTGTGTGAATGGGGTAGTTTCAAAGCAAGCAAATAATTTCTTATCCAAGTTTCATCTGTTGAGAGAATCTTGTAGCCCGCCAAAAAACAATCCAGAGAACTGAGCTTGGTTTTACAATTCAGATATGAAATAAATACATAAATACAGGATCTAAATAAATGTAACAAAAATTCTTATAACAGAAAACTAAGAAGAAAGTGGGCAATAAAATGGATGTAGGAAAATTAAAGTGAGAAGTCAAAAAAAGCACAAGAAAGTAGCCTCTCACTAACTTTCAAAGTTGCCTTGTCTTTAAAACATACTTATTAAAACTGGGTGAGCTTTATTGCTTAATATAGTCTTAGTTTTTATTTTAGTTCTGCCCTCAAAGTACTCACTGTTATCGTTATCCAAAAGTGCCCCTTACCAACAGTTACTGATTTACTTAATCAATCATTGTGGGCACTGTAGACATCATGATCTTTCCCCTTATTTATCTTTGCCTTATAAATGATTGTTTCTTCATTTTTATTATTATTTTTTTCTGAAAATATAAAACCTTCTGTGGTCTCACTTTCCAATAGCTTTTAATTGTTTCCAATAGTTGATACTGTCCCCTTGGTATATAATCTAGAGTGTTTTTCTTATTTTTACTGACACCTATGTTATACATCAAGTTTGACTCGGCTAATCTCACACATTTTATCTAAGAAATTTTATTTCTAACACCTACTTAATTCAAGCATAAAGGGCCAATTGGGTCCTTACACACAGAATCCTCTGCCTCAGGTGGTCCCCACTACCATAATAACTCTTGAATCCTTGTTATAGTTAATGACTGACACTTACAAACCCATCTGCTCCTCTCATTTAGTTCCATAATGGACCCCTTTATACTAATTTTCTAGCTTACACCACCACCAATATAGAATATACATTTTAGAGATGTAGACTAATGACAGAGAATAAACATTTGGTCTTCATGCTTTTAAAATTAGAATTTGTATTATTATTATTATTATTATTGTAGTTTTTACTGTTTTTGCTAGTTTTACAAGGTTCCCAAAGCATGATTTTACTATAGAGACTCCCATATGAAACCCCATCTTTCTTCCCCTTGTATTAGATCCTTATTAGCAGGACCTATGAGCCAGTTATTGCATCAGGACTGCTTCCTCCACATTATCACATTTTTTTCATCATTTATTTTTATTTTTATTGCATTTTATGATGTCCTTCACTTAAACCTGGGTCAATAGTTAAAGGAGCATTTTATGATGTCCTTCACTTAAACCTGGGTCAGTAGTTAAAGAAGCCTCAATCCTCACCACTGACTCCTGATAGGAGATTTGTGTATATTTTCAGATTAACTTGTATTGTATGCTAGCATGTCTAATTGTGAAAATGTAAATATGTTTTTAAAATGTTGGGTATTTCCCTGTTTATACAAAATATTTAAAGAGTATTTTAGCATTTTGATACATTAATAATTAAATATGATTGTGAGGGAGACTCTAAAGTGCAAACTGTCTGTGGAGAATCAGCTGATCAGTAGGTGATGTCATTAGAATGTTCTTGGTTGCTATGTGATTATCTGAACTTTTTCAAACAGATGATTGTTATTTTTAAAATAAGACATTTGAAACTGTTGACCTGGACTATAAAAGGGACTGCAGAAGTCAGTTGAATGGCAGTTAGTTAAGATTTGCAGTCAGCTACAGTGCTGTGCAGTGGACACCCAACAAAAAGGACTCACCAAAAACTGTAAGCCTGCCTTAGCCTTGCTGTTATGTTTTAGCTCAGATCAGGGACAGTATTCTCTAGTTAGATTAGGAAAGTTTAGTTATTTAGATAGAGTTTTTCTAAAATAATGGACTTCTATCCTACAGTTTAATTTTATATTTCTGGTGATTGAAATCTGGTGTTTATTGAAAGTTACTGATTTACATTTTTTTACTAATTATTTTACTTCTTATTAAATGTTTTTATTACTTTATATTGTGGCTGGATAATCAGTGTATTCTTTATAAATTAGAGAGTATTTTTACCCATTTGATACTCCCCAGGTGACCTCAAATGCCTGGCTGCTTCTGGTCATAGCTATCATTTATTTTGATATTTATTTTTTAATAATTGATCACCTTTGAAGGGCATGTAGACCTGTCTGACTCTGGTTGCAGCATTTCCATTTGTATTGCGGAGGGGACACTGCTGGAAATCTGTGTCAGGCTTCCCATAAGTGTTTGATTGTGTGAGATTTGAATTTATTTTGAGTGTGATTGAGTCACATGTCTTAAACTGGAACACATTGCTCTGAAGTGTATAATAAAGGATTACATTTGAGGTGGACAGAGGTATATAGTCCACTCCCAGGAAATAGAGTATGTTCGTGTTGTGCTCTTAAGGGAAATTGTGGAATTTTACTCTTGGTTGCTCTGTGCTTTGGTGTTTTCCATGAGACTTCCACACTAGAGTGAGTAGTGATGATTGAGGCTTCTTAATTACTCTCCCAGGTTTAAGTGGGGGGACGTCACAGCTTATTTATTCATTTTCCCTTTCTTACACTCATTCATTTTCTTCATATAATTCCTTTACTGGTTCATTCTCCTAGGAAAAGCATAATCTAACATATAATCAACATTTTAGCAAGAATTATCTCTCATGGTGAGTAAACATTTAAATATAAGTATTTGCTGAGTTTGTAACAGATATTTAGGATTCAATTTTAAATTTGGCGCAAAACTGAAAAGGGGTCAACCATCGGCCCAATTTTAATGTTCACATCCAGTGCTTTACCCCTATGTTGATCTCATTCCCTTCTACATGCCAACCATTCAATTCTTTCTGGTTATTCTGACTGTTTTTAATTTAGTATAAACTATCCTCATCTGTCTTATTCATTTGGTATCCTGCACCGACTTTACTCTCTATTACTTTTATAGTCTTAGGAAAATATTCTGCTTAAATAAACTTCATTTTTATGTCTTATTTTATACAGGTTTTAGTTTTGGTTCAAACTTTATTTTTACCAGACCATAATTACTTTGACATAACGAGGTTCATTTTTATCACACCATGACCATTATAGCACAATTATATTATCAGCTTGGCTAGGATACATATACAGTGATTCTGACTGATGGTTTTATTTCCTGATTGAAATACAGGTCCACCCCCCCACACACACACACACTTTACAATTTTAAGATTATGTGGGTACCCTTAGTTCTTTTATTGCTGTTGCTTTATTTCACAAAATTTTATTTTTACTTTAAATTATATTTAAAGTTAACTTTAAATTAAATTTAATTAGAGAGTACTTTTGCTTGGAATCCAGTCCCACCCCCGTACCCTATATTTGCATCCACTAGCCTGACTCAAGTTTCTATTCCCTAAACATTGGTATCATTACTTCTTTTTTCCTGTATATAGATATCTCCAAATAATTTTAGTTCTCTAATCTTTCTTATCTTTATTTTTAGTTTCTTATACTTAGACAAAGGTCTCAGTATATTCACAAGGACATTGACTCCATTAATGCTTTAGTGACCATTAAAAGTTTGATTGGTAAGAGCACAAATCTCTTCAAAGACTCTTACTTGTCCATTTCTTATTTCTGCACCTTTCCATCCCCCAGCTCTCTCCATATGTTCTCTTCCACACTCACCAATACCTTAAGTCTATATTCCAAAGTGCGCTAGCAACGTTAACTGTAAGATAAATATGTTCATGTCAGATACATAACCCATAATCCTTCACATTTTATCCCCTCAACCTTAACAATTTTTGAATTGGATTTATGGCTAGTTTAGTATCTTCAGCCTCTCTCCCCTAGTTTAATAAAGGACCCCTTAGTAAAAATTCTAGTATAACAGACTCCCCTTTTAATGCACAATTTAGGGATGCAGGCTTCTGTGGGTGTAATAACTTGTGACCTCATCCTTTATTTAGGCATAAGTAACAGTAATTTTCATCACGCCATTAAAGCACTACCACAACATCAACAATTTCTTCTTCCCCAAAAACAAAACTCTATAAGTTCTTATAAAGGATAATTCTCACCCCCCTTTGTGATTGATCTCCCACTTCTTTCACCTAGTACTATAATCACCAACCATTTGTTGAAGTTCTTTTAAGCTCTATATGGTTTTTATTTTCTGTTTTCTTTTTTGTTACACATTTTTACACACTCCAATCAGGTCTTTCTACTATTTTATTTATACCCAGCTCAATTTATTTCCACATAAATAGCTTTTAAGGTTAACTCTTATAATTTTCTCTATTCCCACACTCACTCATTTTAGCTTCCCCCCTATTCCCACACCCCACCATGTTCCTTTTTCGTTCTTCATTCTTACCTTAGTATGATATCTCTCAGCTATCTTGCTAAATTAATTAATAGCATATCTGATGCTTAATCTATATTCCATTGCTTTTTGTTCCCATAAACTTAATAAAACATAAACTTAATGTTTGAATTTTATTTCTAGCTTCTAGCAGCCCCTTACCCACAAACTCATTCTGACCTCTCCCTTAGGCAAATAAGAGACACTAAATTCAAGAAACCTGTACACTGCAACTTTTAGTTGATCAAAATATAGGGATGCAAGGTCAAGTGGGAGGTTGGCATAATGGTTAAGGTGTTTACCTTACAGACACAAGGTGCAGGCTTTGATTCCCACATAGGGTAATTGGCTAGTCTTGAAATGGCCCACAAGGGCAGTTAACCTAGTATTAACCTATGCACCAAAGAATGTTAAATAACTTGGTGGTCTTAATCCCAGTAAATAGTATTATGTAGCAGGTTTACACCACAATTGTTTAAAGCATGAACACTACTACAGATGTTTATTTTTTATTTCAGATTTCCCCAAGGCCCAAACCAGTACAGGAAAAATCTTTTTTTTTTATGCTTTATCTAGGCAAATCTGATGAAGCTTATGGTGAAAGCACTGCTAATACATCTAATTTATCATACAATGTTTAGTTAACATTCTATCATTTTTATACTTTTGTGTTATTTTTCAGTTCTCTTATGAGTTTTAAAGCTCACTCAATTTTAGTATTTTTTAAAGCCAAGGCAACTTTGAAAGTTAGTGAAAGGTGACTTTCTCATGTTTTCTATGACTTCTCACATTAATTCTCCTTTATCCATTTTATTGTTCACTTCCTTCTTAGTTTTCTGTCATAAGAATTTTCATTACATTTCTTTGGATCTTGTATTTATGTATTTATTTCATATTTGAATTGTAAAACCAAGCTTGGGACTCTGGACTGTTTTTGGTGGGCTACAAGATTCGCTCAACAGAAGACTTAAGGGATAGAGCCATTGGCTACTTTTGAACTTGGACAACTAACAATTTGCTTACTTTGAAACCACCCCTTCACGTGCCCGTATACCTTATTTTTACTCAACAAGAAATAATGTAACTTCACTTAATCTTTTGATGTACAACTTTGTTACTCAGTGCTCATCTTCCATTTAACTATATTAATCAACTACAGAATCCAGAGTCTTTTTTATTTTATTAATTTTTGTTTTTAAAGTTTCTTAATCTTAGACTTATTAGATAAGTCACTTCTGATTTCTGAATTACTCTGAAGACAGTTTGTTTCCTGAAACACTGGAGTGTTTCCATGGCTTGTGATGACATATCTAGCCAGGATTCTAGTCCCTCACATATTGAGAGTCCACTATCCTGACTCTTCTTTAGTTTATTTTCAACTTTTGCATTTGAAGGAATTGGATTCCTAAAGGTTAATCACTAGACTTTGTTCCTTTTTCATCGAGGGCCCTAAAGGTGTTGTTAATTTTTTCTTTCTTAATTTGTAACTCAATAGTATTGGATGAATTGTGTGCTGAATGCTTCTTATTCAGTACCTGTATGGTAGCTGCATCATGCCATATGACATTTAACTTAGTCCTTTGACATGATGTAGTTCAGAAATCCAGAAGAAAGATTTGTATCATCCTATGTATATAAAAGTGAGAAAACATGAGAAAGTAACCATATAACAAACAGCTAAACTGAATAAAAAATCAGATCAAGTCAGTGTTATTTATGAACAGTACATCTTGGAGGAAAAGGACATAATTAAGGGTGGACCACATAGGTTATAGTATGGCCTAATCCTTATGAGTACCCTTATATGTGATGTAGCAGAATTATTTTTTTCTCATACCCCTGAACTCTGCAACAGATCCAACCTCACAGACAGCAGACAAAGGCTAAGGTGTGATTCTGTAAAATTACACTTGTTTTCAGAAGTATAAGAGTAGACTTCAGTGTCTTATGAAAGTGACCATGTGCACAAAGTGGGAGAAGAGAGTTGGAGAGAAGGGTGGTTAGGTTTTTGCTTCAGTTAACCCCTGGATGTCAGACAGAAATGCTAGCACCTGAGACCACATTTAGGGTGAGGAACAAGCCATGGCATTATGTCTCTTCCTTGGCTCCTAGCTCCTAGGTTGTGTTTGCCCCAGTAGTAATAGTCTACATGTTTATATTTCCAGGTATTTTCTTGTGTTCCCCATTTACATATTGTGTGTAACCACAGTGATGAATCGTCCTATCTTACCCTTGGTTAACTACCTGGTATTAGTCATTGTCTTTGTCACAGTTGTTTATTTAATTGTTAAACATTTTCTGTTTTGATCCTATTGTGGTTTTTTTTGACCAGAAGGAGAGACAGACAGAGAGAGCCTTAGGATACTCTGTATGGTATGTCACATTAAGGAATGTCCAAAAAGAAACCTTAGTCACACAATTCTTGTGTTTCGGCAGGTGTGGAGGTACTTCACAAAAATGTGTCAGATTTTGTTAAGACTGTGGTCTAAAATACACATTCTCAAATCCTGCATTTTATACACAATTTTCTTGTAACACACTTGACATATCTGCCAACAAAACTATTCAAAGTATCCTAGGAAAGACTTGGATAGAAAGCTGGAGTTTGAAACTAATTTTCTTTCCTGTGAGGATAAGATGCTTGTTTTATTCTGCCTACAGCTTAAGGAAGGTACTACCTTACTGTAAAGATGGGGGGATATGATGCTTTGAAACCTTGGTGATCTCTTGAGAAGTAAAGTGGCACCTTCGTCAAGGCTGAAAAGAGAAAATAAATTCCTTTGAGTCAGGGTTTCAAGGAATGTCACCAGACATTCCTATTCAGATACATCCCATGTAACATCAGGGGCACCACAGAGCAATGCACAGAATGTACAAAAATACAAAAAATACAAAAATCGTTCTTTCTGAGCTAACAGCAAATACCAGACAAATTCCTTTGAAATGATAAGATATTTCAGTGTTTTGTTAGTTTAGTGTTATTACTTATGTAGTTTGAATCTGACTTTAAATTATGACATTGTGCAAATAAAGCATATATAACTTTTACATTTAATTCAACACTTGATCTTTGACAAAAGAATACCCTAATTAAACCAGAAATTATTATCTTCACCCTTGATGATTGGTTTAGTTGTAAAATATTATTTTCAATAAATGTGGTAAGGGCATTTTAAAGGTGACTTACTTATTTGTATTACTAGCAACCAAAGCAAATTTGGCAAATACGTTGAAGTATTAGACTTGCCGAATGTCTACCTTTGAAGGGTAATTTTCTGTAAAGTGATGGAGAAAGGCTGTATTTGGTTTCATTTTAGGATGTAACTAGGAGAATCAGACACAATTTGTATTGTTTAAATACTTAAAACTAAAACATTAGCAGCAAGAAAACATACCAATAAAAACATTTGTCTGACATTTCAAATGCAAAGTGTTTAAGAATAGACTTTTCCATGGCTCACAAGATACACAAGGAAATAAAAAAGGGGAAAATAGCTCTGTTGAAAATATGTGCATTTTCTGATGTTGCAGTTATTAGATATTTCTGACTTGTGATTAATACAGAATATTACGATCAGTTTACCAATCGTAATGATGTTGTTATATGTTTGAGATATGAATACCAAGAAATTCACCTTAAGAACAGTTAGGATCGGTGAGACCTGATCATAACTCTTTGTAGTACATGGACTCTTATCTACGCCAAGCTCTATCAGTTACAAAAAAAAAAAAGAAAAAAATTAAAAAAATAAAACAATGTGTTTTACCAGCTTTGAAAGCCACTAAAGCTCTTATAGAGTGCTTTTGCATAGACAGCAAGTAAATAAAAGGTCAGGGGCAGTTTTAAATACTGCCTTAATTTAAATAAGTTATTTACAGACTAATAGCTGCAAACTTCATTGGACATAGGAGGAAATATATTCAGGGACCAAAGGAACGTCCTTCCTTTATACCCAACTGTAACTCCACTTAAGTGCTATTACAGTCAGCTCTTGCGCTACAGTAGCATGTAACAGGTTTATCTTTTTTCCGATTTAGGAGAGTAATCATAGTTCCCATACACTTCTTATTTGTTGTGTTATAGTTTCTATTATAAAATATATTTCAGAAGTTCTCATTCATTGGTACTCAAATGTTCATCTGTATAAGCAGACAGAACAAGGTCATAAAGTAGGATACGATCTTAAGGGTTAATGACAAACATATTCTGTTAGTTTTAAGAATCCACACAGAGAAAGGAGAGTTTAGTAATTTGACAGAAAAGCAGAAATAGTTACTACAACATTTGTTACATGAGAAACCCAGAATAACTCAAGTCAGCTATTCATTTTACTGTGATCCACATGTCCATTGCACATCTGCAGACCAGCTGGGGCTCAGTGAATGTTTTCATGCCATTATTAATAATTCCTTTTCCAGCCTTAAAAGCCCGTGTTACTAACTTAGTAGCTGGGCAAAGGAATGTTGCTGGACATGCTGGAATTCAGAAATGACCACTCTAGAACTTGGGCCTTAACAACTATTAAATGGGTGAAACAGAAAAATACATGTTTTTCTTCCTTTATGTCCTTTTAAATGCTAATTTATAGTATGTCATAATTTTTCATGCTACAATGCCCTATTATTATTATTTTTTTTGCCCTGAACCAGGCTTCTAGAACAAGATAAAGAAACAGGCTGCAAGTATAGATTATTTAAAGGAACTCCCAACCTGCGCAGCCTATCTTTATGAGGAAAGCAATGTATAAGGAGGAAACCAGACAAGCATGCAGAGAGTAGGAACTCCCAAGAACTCCACACACTGAGTAATTAAGATCAGGATCAAACCCTGGACCTATAGAACACTATGCCAAAATACAATCCACTACAAACCTGTACTTGTGGCTGTCATTGTTAAAGAAGTAGCTCATACAATTAGTCCTAATATAGATGGGAACTAGTAAACCTCAAAATAGCAGGTTCATCTATGTTAGTCAGTTGAGTTAGAACATTTATTTTGTGATGGGTGCATAAACAAGAATGAAATCTTGGAATCTTTCTAATTTTCCCATGTATTCCTACAACACATTAAAAATTAGCAATTACAAATAGTGCTAGTTCAGTATGAAAGTATTCAATTTAATGCAATCAAACAAATCCAGTTAAAACAATGAGGCAAGCTGAATGTTTTTGCTTATGACTAATAGATAAATTAATTAGACTTCTTGCAAACATATTGAGATAAATTAAATTAGTGCAGCAAATGAAAACTTTCCACCATCAATCAAAATGCAGCAACTCTCCAAAACACAAACACATAAATGTGGTATGTCAGTAAATATAATATAAAAAGGCAGCATTCTGGGGTAATTTGTATTTCTTGCACCAGACTCTTGACACTCCTGTTCTTCATAGATCATACCTCACAGGACAGTGTTTCATTTAGCTCAGTACTAAGGGAATAAAACAAGCCCTGGCCATCTCCGCAACTATCCATGCACCACAAATCTGTAGTCATAAGCATATGAATGTACCACAAATCTGCAGGCATAAACATGACTGCAACACACACATCTGCAACAAATACACATACCACAGATCTGCAGTCATAAACATGAGATTGAACCACACATCTGCACCCATAAACATTTGCTTGCATTGCAAATCTGCAGTCATAAACATATACCTGCACCACACATCTGCAGTCAAAAATGAAAGAACACATCACAGATCAGCAGTCAAAACATATGAATTTACCACAGGTCCGCAGTCATAAATACATGAATGTAGTGCACATCTGCAGTCTTACACATATGAATGCACAGCACATCTACAATCATAAACATACGAATGCAGCGCACATCTGCATTAATGAACATATGACTGTACTCTACCTCTGCAGAAGCCAACATATACTTATCTGCAGGAATAAACACATGCATGCATCACAAATTGTTACACAGATCTTGGAGTATAAATTCATGCACATACCACAAAACTGGAGGCTTAAGCACAAATATTTGTATTCAATTGTATGTAGCCCAGTGCTGTAAACAATGTTATTATATTACTGTTAGTCTTATTTCTTTGTTGAATGTGAAAAATAATTAAACATAAGTCAAAAATAGCAGTAATAAAACAAAACTAGCGAGAGCAAGGCAATGAAGGGTAGGCAGTTCACCATATGAAACCAGTCTCCCAATCGATAATCCAAGGATGTAGATGTAATGACAACCTAAACACGATGTTATTCATCAACCATAAAACAATTTATTTGTGCAGCACAGGTGAAAGGCTTCTTCAGACCTAGCACATAGATTCAACTATTCATTTAAATACTTAATTAGGCGGGAAAATCACCCAAACATTTAAAGAAACAAAACATTGCACAATCTAAATAAAATATAATATATATATATATATATATAAAAAACTAGACAAATGTCTGAAGACAAAATCCATTCATGGAGTTGATCCATTTACAGAATATAAAATATAAAATATTGACTTGTGGTTTATTTGGCTTATTTACTCCACGTAGAGGCATGATGGAAGGGGAGCGAGTTTCAGTTGAGCTACCATACGTGATACGTGAGAGGAGGAACCATGATGACGTCCGTCCGTGGATCGGTTTGCTGATTGTCTGCGACGAGACAGGAATCCTTTGGAGTTTTTCGAGGGAACATTGAGAGCTGAAGAAATAACCGATATACCCATATATAATAGGGAAGAGTTCAGGACACTTTGCGACAAACTGGAGAGTGACTTGTGCAAACTAAAGAGAATGCAAACGCAGCGTCAACATTTTGATGTTTGCATCCAACGACGTGTGATACCAAGGGGTTTAAGGGTCCTGAAGATGCCTACCACCGCTACCTTATACCCTGAGCTCCTCTACGAATGGCAACAATTGAATATAGAGGTAAGCCTCAATTATATGAGGTTAATGAATAGATTTTTTGCCCCTTTAGAGGAAGCTCTAAGGGTAAATATAGAAGAACAACGTATGCACATTTATAGTCATTTTCCTAATTCAGTTGTGGGCAGTCGTTGCAATATACTTCTAGATAATGTACAGCAATATGAAATGAGGTTGTATAATCAAAAGAAATCTAAATTACAACGCGATATAACTGATTTCAATTTAGGCCATATTTTCACCTGGCCCAGGGTGAATAACGACAACATCAGTGATTCATCAACGCGTGATGCTACTTTTACTGTGACTGATGCTCAGGATATACCTGAAAATGCACTAACTGTTAAGAAAGACAATATTACCTCTGTCTCTGGAGAATTGGATGGTTTTGTACAGAATATAACTGCTGATCATACAGGAACACTTAACAGTGATTCAAATAGTGTGAATATTGTTGTAAATGAAAATGATGTGATCAATGATGTTGGTCACAGCGATAATACATGTTTGAATAATGTTCAAAAGCAGAATAGTTCTGATATGTCTAGTTTGAATAGCACAAGTACTGTTATAAATGCTTTAGAGCCGGTAGTTAGGAGAAAAACCACTCCCATTCAGAAACACATATCAGTTTTAACTAGTCCCAATACATATACTCCTGGGACCACTTTTAGTGGGAATGCCTCCAACAATAAGAATCCTTTCCCCATACGACAGAATTTGAGAGAAGGGAGAATGCGCTCGATGAGTAGAGGTCGACAGAAAAGGAAGTTCTCCCCAGATCGGACACACAGTCAGAGCATCAAGAAGATGTGGGGGGAGAAGAGAACGACATAATTTTCAATCTATCTTCACATACATTAACGCCAGATGAGGTTGATGTTTTATCCAAGGGATTGTCTTTTATTCCCACCTGTTATAGTAATTTTGATGACACTTTCAGAGATTTTAAACTTTTTGTTAGGAACCTCTCCCTTAGGTTAGAATTTGAAGGCAGCAATATGCCTACACAACATGAATTCAAGAAGCCGAGTACATATGTTCCACGAGTACACCCACTAGTAGCAGCCTATAGCAAACTAGTAGAGGACGATTTATATCAAGTATATAGGAATCAAAGTAAACAGAAGAGAGGCCAGTATAACCTCACCTATAAACAAAGAAATGCTCTGAATGGTTTAAGGAATAATTCTAACATTACTATCAAGTCAGCTGACAAAGGAGGGGGCATAGTTATTTTAGATACAATCAAGTATGTGGATTCCATGCTTGAGATGCTGAATGACGATGCTTTTTATATATCCATCTCATTGAATGATGTCAGTCATATCAACAATAGGATACAACATATGTTGACAGACTTGTTAGATAGTGGGATTATAAGTTTGAACCTATTTCAATATTTAGAAGTAACATATCCCCTCATACCCTGTATACAGGGATTTCCTAAGATTCACAAATGTAATATGAATCCACCACTACGACCGATAGTTGCAGGGAGAGGCTGGTCAACAGAACCTTTCTCAATTTATATAGAGAAGATACTTAGACCAATAGTTAATGAGAATACTTACATTCTACATGACACCAAACAGTTCTTACTTGAATTATATGCATCAACTGCCTTGAGACAATTAGATACTAGACATCTTTTTGTTACGATGGATGTCAAATCTTTATTTACTGTCATCCCCAGCTCTATAGGGATTGAAATGGTGGGGTGTTATTTGCGAAGAATGTCCAGTATGGATACATATAAAGTTGAACTCATTATGAGTTTTCTAGAGGTTATCTTGGAATCTAATGTATTTTGCTTCAATGACCAGTTTTTTCTACAGAGGGATGGTGTAGCTATGGGCACGGCCTGTGCCAATAGCTACGCCAACCTGGTCATGGCTGAATGGGAACACAGACATATGTTTCCCATGGATGATTATAAACTACATGTGTTATTCTACAGACGTTTTGTCGACGATCTGTTTTTTCTATGGGAAGGATCTGTAGATGAATTAAACAGCTTCACCAGTGCGATTAACCATACCACTGATTTCCTTCAGTTCACAGTGGAATGGTCAGTTTTTAAGATTCCATTTCTCGACATATATGTTGAGAAATTGAGCAATGGACTGGTTAACACAGGTTTATACAGGAAGACATGCTACAAGAATACGTTGTTACACCGCCATAGTATGCATCCAGGGTATGTCTACCATAATATAGTCTGTGGACAGGCGATGCGAATTTCTAGGTACCATCCAGTTGATTTAGATTTCAAGGGAGGAATCCAAGATTTGAGATACAAATTAAGAACACGAGGTTATAGAGAGACAGATGTAGAACATGGGATATCAGGTCTTGAAAATTTGAGACATGATCAAGCAGCCCCATATTTTTCGGATAGAGCTGATAGTTATATTGATGCTGGTATAATTGGATTGGACAATATACAAAGATTAGATGATAAAGGAATTAATTATCCTTTATTCTACACTAAAGATGTAGGTATGATAAAAGACATTATTACTGCTCATTGGCATATATTGTCAGTTGATCCTACCATTAGAGATGCCGTAGGACATAGACCCAAGTTTGTATATAAGAACAGGAAGAATTTAAAGAGACTCTTATGCTACCTGAACAGCAGGGTTGATTCTTTTGACAGAGTTTGCTATACATATCCATGCAATAAGTGCAATTTTTGTTCCTTTATCAATTCTGACCCTGTTTTTACACATCCCTCTGGTTTGGGGAGGTTTGTAGCACGGGCAGGTGGAGATTGTATGACCAGAGATGTGGTTTACTTGGCTTCATGTGTAGCATGCACAGCGTTCTACATTGGCAAGACTAATCGACCCCTAAGGGATCGAATACGCGAACACTCATATCACATTAGAAAGAATACAGCTAGTAATGCTCTTGCCAAGCATGTTAGTGAACAGGGAACAAACCACCATTTCAATTTCAGGATCCTAGAAAAAGTGTTTAATACTATTAGAGGAGGTGACGTAGGAACTTACACCGAATCCAGAGAGACCACCTGGATTATGAGACTTAGGTCTGATGTGCCACCGGGCTTGAATGGCAAAGTACCCATTCGCCCTTTTCTTAAGATGAGGAGATTGAAATGATTTCTAACATATACACATACATACATTTCACATCTCTGTAGTTTTCTTTTTGTACACCCCTTTTTATATACCTACACATATTTATATATATACTTTGTTTTACCATTTCAATAGCATCATTCTTCACACACATTTCCCTCCTTCTTACATATATTTGCCATCATTATTACTTGGGATCAATACATTACATGTCAATTATTGTCATCAATGACCTCTAAGTGTTTTTAAGTGTTTTAATGTGTTATTTCATATCCATATATATATGTATTTTTATGATAAAATATATATATATATATATATTTTATTAAAACTCACATTCATATTTTATATTTTATATTCTGTAAATGGATCAACTCCATGAATGGATTTTGTCTTCAGACATTTGTCTAGTTTTAGATATATATATATATATATATATATATATATATATATATATTATATTTTATTTAGATAGTGCAATGTTTTGTTTCTTTAAATGTTTGGGTGATTTTCCCGCCTAATTAAGTATTTAAATGAATAGTTGAATCTATGTGCTAGGTCTGAAGAAGCCTTTGGCGAAAGCGCTCACCTGTGCTGCACAAATAAATTGTTTTATGGTTGATGAATAACATCGTGTTTAGGTTGTCATTACATCTACATCCTTGGATTATCGATTGGGAGACTGGTTTCATATGGTGAACTGCCTACCCTTCATTGCCTTGCTCTCGCTAGTTTTGTTTTATTACTGCTGTTTGTATTTGGCTTTGTTAGCGAGAGCATTAACTCTCCGTGGGATTATTTTCTTGACTTTTTATAAGTCAAAAATAGATGTAATAAAAGCAACAATTTCTTTTGTGGAACAGCAAAAAGTCAAGAACATTTTATGTAAAGTACATGTACACAAACTGCCAATAATTAGCGTGGGTTCTATAATGAACAGCTGTGTTTCCCAGGGCTCAGCCTAGCATTTACTATGACCATCCATAACATGCTGCTTAACTATATATCTTTAAGTTACTTCTGATGTAGCAGTAGGAACTGCAATGAGGAACTCCTCCTCTAAGCAATAATACATTGATTATTTAGTTTAGGTACAGTGAATATTTGTTGCTTACTTAATACTGTATACTTTTAAAGGGGTACACTTTTTAAGTTGTAGGACTGTAAATGTGATCCTGAGAAATTGTGGAGACTCAAATGCAGAAAGGGAAAAGTCTGAAGTTGCCACTGACTGGAGAATTCTCTTTTCTCCAAGGTATAGCAATCACAGAGGCAATACATATAAATGGTGGGGTGTGGGTCAGGCAGCACCCATATTTGAGGGATATAGGGTGGGCTTCTTATATGTGTGTGTGTGTGTGTGTGTGTGTGTGTGTGTGTGTGTGTGTGTGTGTGTGTGTGTGTGTGTGTGTGTGTGTGTGTGTGTGTGTGTGGGTGTGTGTGTGTGCACGTGTATTTGTGTCTGTTCTAAAAGGTACCTTATTTTGACATCAGTATAACAGAGAGACATGTTATTCCAGAACTGCGAATCATACTGTGGCTTCATGAACGGTGAATCAAAACTAACAATATTTTTTCTCAATTCTTTTTTATTGAAATGTTTAACAACAAAACATTAACATACAATAATAGAAATATTATAAAAGAAACATGCATATCTAAAATAACAGTAAAAACTAAAATAAATATTTAAAATGGTGTTGACTATGAAACAAAGCTCAGCTATTGTTAAGTTTTTTTTCATCTCAAGACAAGGAGCTAATACTGGATGACAAACTAATGAAATATGATAATGACTATTCCAATGCTGTGATGACCAAAAGGAAAAGTTTTTGCCTCTTATAAGAGAACTTAAGAAAAGACAGTTTAAGGTGCACTTGATCTTTCCTGCCAGGCTCAAAAAGCTAAATAAATAAATAAAACCTTTTTTTGATTACATGCAAACCCTGGGTAGGAATATTGATCGTTAATAAAGTTGAGATTTTTGAATACAAATCTCAGTAGTGCAAAGTCTTTTTATTCAGATGTACTGAACTGATATGCAGAGTGTTAAATTATTGCCAGTTTAACCACTTTATTCACGTATCTCTCCCAGTTACTTTCTGAATACTTTAAAATGCTCCCTTAGTATCTATTTTAGCTGTCTAAATAGGTTCACAGGTAAGTACTAGGCTATCTGCCCTTGTGGACCATTTTAAGTTGAACAAATTTCCCACAAAGGAAACTTAAATCCTGAACAATGTGACTGTGAGGTAAATACCTTAACCATTATGTCAGCCCCCACACTAAGTAAGACACTCATCAACATCATCATGGCTGCATTAAAAATGACTTTTAAAAAATATGTATATTTTCTTCTGATTTCTCTAGATTGTCTCAGGCAGAGCAATAATATATTTTTCCTTCCTCTGGTCATTAAATCTGTACTGCATCCAGCTTACTGGAAATAATTTAACAACTTCTTCTTTCGGCTTTTCCCGGTTAGGGGTCACCACAGCGGATCACCTGTCTGCTCATGATTGGCAGTGGACTTTTACAGTGTCAAGTTGCCAACCCAGCACCCAACCTTCCACAGAAGGCACACACATGCACACACTCATGCCTAGGTTCAATTTAGAGTGTCCAATCCACCTACACCATGTCTTTGGGATATGGGAGGAAACAGGAGCACTCGGAGGAAACCCATGCGACCACAGGTAGGACATGTAGACTCCACACAGAAGGCACCCCAGCCGAGAATCAAACCAGAGAGCCTCTTGCTGTGAGGTGGCAATGCTAACTGCTGCACCACTGCGGCCACCCACTGGAAATAATTTAACTAATTCTGTGATTTTTGAAACTTAACCAAATTATATAACTTTTTTTCTGGGCTTCCTTTTAAAATGTGGTCAACCCCACCTAACATCCCAGGCAGCAAATTATAAGTAAATAATTATGCTATTGCAGTCTAAAACTAATTCACATTTTACCACTGGAGACATATTGGAAGCTGTTCTTACAAGCCTTCTTATGGTGCAAATCATTGTTTGGATAACAGTAATGCATGAAGTTTATACATTTCATCTACAATATGTGAAAGTGGCCTTGAACGATTTTATGGTGCTGCGGTAGCATTGTCGCCTCACAGCAAGATGTTGTCCCATTTGGGCTAGAGTGTCTTCTGTGTGGAGGCATGCGTGAATGAGCACGCCTTTGTTGAAGGTTGTGCATCAGGGCTGGTAACTCGGCACACAAAAATCCACTACTAAACATTAGTGGACCAGAGTTCCGCTGTGGCGGCCCCTAACCAGGATAAGCCGAAAGACACAACAACAACATTACTTTACCAGAGTAGAAGAAGGGGAAAAGAGTCTATTGACGGATTTGGAAATAATGATCAAATGGGCTAGAGAGTGGATGATGCAGTTCAGTGCACACAAACACAAAGTACTATACTTGGCCCACAACAACCCTAGAGTGAAGTATCAGCTGGGGTAGAGGAGTGGAACTGATGGCAGCAGAGAAGGAAAGGGTTCTGGTGGTGTTAATCTCTGCTGTTATACACCAACAGGAGTACAGTGAGGGGGCAGTGTGGACACCCACCAGAATGCTTTAACACCTTTCAGGAAGAAACTTAAAACACCTCCTGTTCAAAGATGCAGTTTGTTATTGCCATAAAACTGTTACAGTTACATCACTATACAGCCCTCTGTTGTTATAAGTTCACAGGTAAATAGGTAAATCTGCTACATAGGTAAGTTTAGCTGCCACATACATTTGAGCCCCCTCTCTCCAAAATACCAACCTTTATCTGCTACCTCAAGGTCCTTATTACATTATCTAGGAGCTCTGTGGAGAGCTGCCTGTCCAAGAAACCTTTGGCAGTTTTTTTTTCTGACACTGATGCACCAAATATAAGAGAGTGTTAAATGATTAAAGTCTCTATGTAGGTGGAGCAAAATTCTTAAGTAAATTGATATGCCTTATTACTGAAATATACAGACAGATCAAATGATTTTTGAAGGTTCAGCCCTGATAATCTAGTATATCTTTGACAGTAAGTTTTGAATGGTATTTGACCCCAAAACTGCTCCAATTTGATATCTTTAATGTGATAGCTTGCTATATCCTTAACTTCAGTACCTAGTTAACAAAGCTAATGCAGACAGTTAAACCATTGAAAGTAAAATAACGGTCATCAACACAAATTAAAATGAATTAAATATGTTGTCAGTACCCTTAATAGTTCACTTATTTATAATGAGCTGCTAGAAAAGCTCCACTGATGTAATGAACAAAATGAGGGGCACACAATGCTCCCATTCAGAAGTCAAAAAGCAACTGTATTTATATGTAAATGTACCTTTTGTTTTGAGAAGACATTTAAATTAATGAAGTCATCAGTAAAATTGTCCTACTTTTAATGCAGAGAACAGAAACATCTGCTATGAAAACTAAACTGCTTTTGAGTGTCTAGTGCAAGAAATGCTAAGCCACAAGCTTACTCTGTAGTTTATTAAAAAAGAACTGCTCGTACTAAGAAACATTATTGCAGTTTTCACTGGTTATGAGCCAAATTGTTGCTGGAAAGTATTAGTCACCATTTTAGCTATATTATTTTAGTCCGAGTTAAGTAAAGTAGAAGACCTGCATGGGTCATTTGGTGTTTTTTTATGAATTGTTGCTATTTCTGAAAGATTTACTATTCTCACTGGTTCCTGATTAGAAATCACACAGGACTGCAAATATTTTAGTTTATATAGAACTATATGGTTTTAAAAAGCATTTGTAAAATTATGAAGTAATTTTATCTGGGGCAGAAGCTTGATATGGAAGAAGTTGTTCCATTGTTTTGGTAAACTGGTTAAGGGGCTGCACATTGTCTGCATCAGCATCCATTCTAGTAATGCTTGGTATAAACTACTGTAAGGACAAGCTATCTTTGAATGGTCTAGAATGATAACATTTTTATAATACTAAAAACAAAATTGAATTTCTTTGTATTAGTATTAGCTGCAGTTTGATATTCCAGTTTATCTATTATAATTCCATGTCTTCCGTGTTTTAACTGGATTACATTTCATATGAAAGGGAATATCATTCTTGACTTGTTCGATACATACTTAAACAGAGGCAGATTTACAATAGGGTTGGGTGGCTCAGGGGCACAGTAGCACAGTGGTTAGCATTGCCATTTCACAGTTAGAGGCTGTTCAGTTTGTCTCGTCTGGTCAGTATGTCCTCTGTGTGTTCACCTGTGTTTCCCTTGATATTCCAACTTCCTCCCACATTCCAAAGACATACAGTAGATGCACTGGTGATTTCTAAATTTTCTGTAGGTGTGAGGAATGGGTCTACCACTTACACAATTTCGAAATCCGGTAGTAGATGCCCACTAATGCGAAAATGCACTTCACCGAAAGTGCACTTGAGCGAATGGTTATGGCCCTTAGGGTTAGGGCTTGGGTTAAGGATAGTGGATAGCTAGTAGGGCTATCCACTATCCTTAACCCAAGCCCTAACCCTAAGGTCCATGACTACCACACCATAGTGTCAGAAATTGTATGTCCTCCACGGTGCAGTAGTCACGGACCTATGTCCTCCACTGAGGTGCGTTAGTCACGGACCTTAGGGTTAGGGCTTAGGTTAAGGATAGTGGATAGTTAGTAGGGCTATCCACTATCCTTAACCCAAGCCCTAACCCTAAGGTCTGTGACTACCTCACCACAGTGGAGGACATTGCCCGTTTGTTCTAGTGGTGTTCACAAAAGTGCACTTTCGGTAAAGTGCACTTTCGCATTAGTGGGCATCTAATACCGGATTTCGAAATTGTGTAATTTTGATCTCTGGTAGTAGACCTGTGAGGAATATATGTGTGGTACCGACGAGAGCCCTGGCAATCTACTCCCATTTCTCTCTTGCATACTAATTTCTGTGGATGGCAGCAGATATTTACAAGGTCAGTGTAGGAGTCAGCTGATTAAGAAGCATAGATAGATGGATCCAAGCATACATCCTTTTATCCCCTTGTGCCCAACAAATATCACTTTTTAAGAGTAGTTGCTGAAATGCCTGATGCACATTGGTGTCACTTGCCATATTTTCCTTAACAACTTAACATACAACATTTTTAAGTGAAGTGTTTGGGAAAGATACTGCTAACTTTGTGCTTCCAGACTTACTGTGTTGTTTGCAGAAGAGGTCAGAAGTATTTTTCTACTAGATTTCAATTAAATGAAAGAAGCTGGCAGTTACTTCCAGACTGATGTTAGGTTGACAGTGTGTGTGTGTGTGGGGGGGGGGCAGTAACTTTAGTCATCCTTTGTTATTTTAACTTACGGTCGCATTCTGGGATGTTTACGTTGTATTCCTGTGTTGCGATTGCTCTGGAGTGGAGAGGACTAGTGCCAATGTACTGTGGCATGCACATTAAGCTTAAAATAAACTAACCCGAGTGAGGGTCATCAGTCATACTTCTGTAACCCCCCCCATGTGCAGGGAACCTGAAAGCAGGCTCAAGGCTGTTTCCTTAGTCAAGCATTAACTAGCACATTAGTGATACTGTCACTTGGCATAAGAATAAGAATTACTACTAAAAAGAAAAAAGTATAGTCTTTCTGCTTGCATGACATGAATGGGGAAACATTTCCTTAAGAAAGACTGAGCATTAAGTGGCTTTGTGATGTTAAACCATCTGGCTTAGGTTTAAAGAAAAACAAGTAATGTTGTTCTTTGCTGTTTTGCTTAGTAAAATTAGGGCATTTAGTTGCTAATGTAAGGGCACCTGTACCACTGTTGTTCACTGATGTCTTGAAGTAAAAGCTAGTTCCATAAGTATATTGTACATAATAACCAGTGACTAGCTGTTAACTCTAATACACCAAAGCCTAGTGGTTCCCTTAGAAATGAAAAAACTGCCCAGACAGCAGTTGTGCTTTACTAGATGTTTAAAAAGAAGCAAAAATTAAATGTCTGGCACTTTCTTTGAAAAAACAAAATACTGTATATCACATGAAATATAGTCACTAGCTATTTGCCACAAAGGAGATGTTGATAAACACTGAACCATATTGCTGGATACGGCTCATTCTGTGTAAAGTGAAGTGACCTTACAAATGCTGTAGCTACAAAATCATGTCTGTGTAAACCCTGTAGTGTAAACATTATCCCTTCAGTATAAGCAGTACACTGTGAGGAGATCCCTTGTCCCATTATCTGTCTTTAAGACATGGGTATGCTAGATTTTCTTGTATATAATGAAACGCATGTGACAACAGGAGGTACTGCCAGCACAGCTAGCTGGAATTTTGTAAATAGTTATATGTCATTTGTGAATATCAAACTGATTTATACAAGTTACTTGTGTTACAAATGTATTAGAACTGTATGTCATGTGCATATCAAACTAATTTGTACAGATGTTTGTGTTGAAAAGTTATTTGTAAAGTGCTTGTGCTTGAAATGTATCCACAGTGTGCCCTACTGGAGACAACAGAAATGTACAAGCACTATTGTAACTGTTTAAATGTATATGTTTTAACAGAGGAAACTGAAGGTTAACCTCAGTCCCGCAAACTTTAAAATATATCTGAAATTAAATCAAAAGGCAATAGACAAGCAAAGGCAAAGCTCCAGGTTCTCCAAAAGATTTAATAACAGCAAACACAAGCACTTTCACAAGATGCACCTGAAGAAGCATCTTGTGAAAGTGCTTGTCTTTGCTGTTATTAAATCTTTTGGAGAACCTGGAGCCTTGCCTTTGCTTGTCTATTGCATTTGGATTGTTTATCAGGTGTTGCAGAGGTACCTGGTTATTGTTGGGATATTTTTTTCTTGTGAAATTAAATCATGTTACCGGCTAAGCCATAAAGATGCTATCTCATAGGTTTCAATGTAGCCACAGACACAAAGTCTGTATCAGGAAGCTTTCTGCATTGTCTTTGAGGTGAATTAATTACTACTATGGAAGCATGGAGGTATGAAATTGCTTTATGACTTCCAGTATCTGCCACAGATCTGAGCAAAAGCCCTTGTGTGAGTATTTTTACAGGTAGGTGCTAAATCCTGCCATCTTTCAGCAATGGGGGCTTGCATGGGAACTAGAAGTCAAATGACCAGAAGCGATGTCATTCTGTAAAAGTAATATTTTAGATATTATTTTGAGAAGTCTCGTAGTGAGGCTGAGCATTCTGTATTCTGTCTTGGGCATAACAACAAGAAGGACCATTTACCACATCATCTGTCTTGCTCCGTTAGGTAAGTAGGGAATAATAATTCTCTAAGATTCAGTCAAGAATACAGTGAAGCTTAGTTTAGATATTGTTTTTCTTTAATTGCTTGAGTCTGTCCTTCAATGTTATTTTAAATATTTCCTGTGATTTTGAACACTGATGTCACTGAATGTATACTTAGTATTTTCTTGTTCTTTTATTATTTATTATTAAATATATTTAAACCTTTCATTGTGGCTGATCTTTGTAGAGATATTTAAGTTTTGAGAGTATATGCGTATTTGTTTTGTGATATTGTGTGGGCCACTTCTAATAGCCTTGCTCTTGGTCAAATTACCATTTGTATTAACATTAATTTCACTCAGTATATTGGGTACCCTTGTAAGGCAACAGTAAAGTAACCCCTGCGGGTATGGCAAGTGCACGGCCCAAAGCATTTACAAGCAAATTCAAAAACAAGAGGCCAGTGCTCAGTGGTGTAAAAAACATCCTTTAATTTTATTGAAACATGTAATTCAGGGCAAAAAAGAGACCGGTTTCGGCACAAAACTTACTAAGCCTTCATCTGTGTGAATGAAGAATACATTTACCATGCCCTTTTATACAGCATGTATTATGGGAGAGCCCTGCTGATTGGTTAGCTATAATTGTTCATTGAGCCCAGGTGGAAATAAACCTCCCAGTTTTATAATCCATTTCTTTTCTTTATTATTAAGTATATTATGCCAACCAGATTTATTGACCCTAAGCACTGGCTGGCCAGAGATACTGTTGGAAGACTTGGCTTGGAACCCTGGCTAAAGACTCAACTCTATAACTGTACCAGTCAGGAGTATTATTTGGAATCTGGAGGGAGACAAACATACAGACCCCAAGCTGTGTCTGTTACCTGTGTGATCTTAAGGGAAATTGTGCATGATTGTGCTTGATGCAGAGAGCTGCATCTGGAGATACTGTGTGTGTGTACCTGTTATCTTCCCAGTGAATGTCCCCCACAAGTGCCAGTGGAGAGGATTCAGGCTCCTTGATTACTGGCCCAGAGGTGGAGGGTCGTCACAAGGTGTATTTAAGGAAATTTTTTCCCCAAGAGAGGATGCAATCACATAAACATAGTTAGGTTATATAAGTCATTACAAGATCACTCCAGTGTGTTTATGAATGAAATCTGCTAAAAAATTACAGCTGTGTTTATGGGACTTTTGCTACAGAGAAAGGCTGTCATTAAAAGTTTTGGGTTTTGTGTATGTGATGCTCCTTATGGGCAGCCATGGTGGTGCAGCGGTTAGCGTTGCCACCTCACAGCAAGAGGTTCACTGGTTCGATCCTTGGCTGGGTGCCTTCTGTGTGGAGTCTGCATGTCCTACCTGTGGTCGTGTGGGTTTCCAACGGGTGCTCCGGTTTCCTCCCACATCCCAAAGACATGCTATAGTTGGATTGGACACTCTAAATTGGCCCTAGGTGTGAGTGTGTGCGTGTGTGTGCCTTCTGTGGAAGGTTGGGCACCGAGCTGGCAACTCAACACCGTAAAACTCCACTGCCAATCATGAGCGAGCAGGTGATCCACTGTGGTGACCCCTAACCTGGAAAAGCCGAAAGAAGAAGAAGTATGTGATGCTCCTTATGTTGTCTTCTGTTTTTCTTACCTTGTCATTTTGTGTCTGTAATCCTGTTATGCTCATTTGTGCTTCCTATCTAGCAGTAATCTTAAATAAGGTTGATATTGTTATAGTTGATTCATGATCATACCTCTCAAGTGTACCCCACTTCAAGGAAAGTTCCTCATTTTGAGTCTTAAAATGTCTATGTTCCTCATTGTTCTTCATTGAAAGGGTCTGTCACATATTCAGTGTTAAGAATATTTTTAACTGATATTCATGGAAATGAATGTTTAAAAAGTATAAAGTAACACAGTTTAACTATCCCATGAGCATCCTAGTTGAAGTTGTTAGTAAGCTATTAGTATGTGAGCGGCACAGTGGTGCAGCGGTTAACGTTGTCACCTCACAGCAAGAGGTTCTCCGGTTCGATTCTCGGCTGGGGTGCCTTCTGTGTGGAGTTTGCATGTTCTCCCTGTGTTCGCGTGGGTTTCCTCCAGGAACTCTGGTTTCCTCCCACATTCCAAAGACATGCATCTAGAGCATTTCTCCCCGGGCCTCCACTGAAAACAGGCTCTGTGGAACCTAGTCAGACTTTCCCGGTCAACAAATGATAAATAAATAAATAAATACATAAATAAATAAAATAAAATGTGTTCCATATGTTGCCCATTTGATCCACATTATGGAAGGTAGTGTTCCACATTCTAAAGATAGAAGTTTGACAGCTATGTTCACAACCAATGCAAAATGCTACCTTCAGCAACATCTATGATCCTTCTTTTTTTTTTTTCACAGCACAGTAATTTGGTTTAGAAATGGTTGACTCTAGTACATAATGACTGTGTATTTTCTGTATCTTAGGCATTAGCAGCTTAGTTCAGTTTATCAGAACAGTGATTCTGAAACTGTGTTCCGTGGACCCCTAGGGGTCCATATGATGAATTCTAGGGGTCCATGGAGTTTCACTTTATTATTCTGCAGAGTGACTGTTACAAAATTAAAAAAGAAAAACACAAATACACTTCTCTTCCATGTCTTCCACATTCGCAGCTAATCAGCTGCTTTCCCTGTGTTTTTAAACAGGGTAGTAATAACCATTAACTTTTTCATTTGCGGCTGACACGGAATGAGTGATTGCTTGCCCTATAGCACCATAGCAGCTATGTTTTCTATCTGGCAGTTGTGGCAGTTGGAACTTGGAGGGAAAGTTCAACAAACTGTTACTTTCCCTCCAGTCAGTTATCATAGTTGTGTGATGCTGGTTGGATTCCTTCTGCAGAGCTGATTGAGGCAAGACTTTTTAAGGTTTTTTTTTTTTCTTTTCTATTTTTTTTTTTTTTTTTTGTTAGGCTGCTTCATATCCCTCATAGTTTTGGTGTACCTCTCATAAAACTGAGTTTTTCTGGCAAATCCCTGACAAGTTAATGAGCACTGAAGCCAGAAAATAGTTTGTATCCTTGGAAAAATGCATAGCAATGCAAAACCTATCAACTTTGTGTCTGTAAGAGCGATATTTAAAAGGTGTTATTTTTGGACTATGTTTTCCACATGGCCTTGTATATGTGTCTGTTTTTCATAAAATTGTGCTTCTTCTGGCAAATCTCTGGCAAGTCATTCAGCACTGAAGTCAGAAAATAATGGCAGACATTTCAGCTTTAGAGTTCATATCCTTCAGAAAATTCATAGTAATGCAATACTTGTTTTTCTATCAACTTTGCAAGTCTGTAAGAGCAATATTTAACAGGTGTTCCTATATTTGGGACTATGTTCCCCCATTATTTGTGGCTTTGTCCAGAGCACATGGTCTTGTGTGTGTGCTTGTCTGTGTTTATGTGCAAGTAAGAGGGAGAGAGGTGCGTGTGTGTGTGTGTGTGTGTGTGTGTGTGTGTGTGTGTGTGTGTGTGTGTGTGTGTGTGTGTGTGTGTGTGTAAGGAGACAAGTGTATGCGTGAGTTAAGAGGTCCGTAGTGTAGCCCTTAACTATACAGGTTTTCGCAGAATGTCCAGATTTTTGCCTCATAATTTTTTTGTCTGTTTCTCATAAAATTGTGCTTTTTTCTGGTAAATCCCTGGCAAGTCATTGAGCACTGATGTCAGAAAATAATGGCAGACATTTCAGCTTTAGAGTTCATATCCTTCATAAAATTCATAGTAGTGCAAAACTTGTTTTTCTATTAACTTTTTAAGTCTGTAAGAGCAATATTTAACAGGTGTTCCTATATTTGGGACTGTGTTCCCCAATTATTTGTGGCTTTGTTCAGAGCACGTGTGTGTGTGTGTGTGTGTGTGTGTGTGTGTGTGTGTGTGTGTGTGTGTGTGTGTGTGTGTGTGTGTGTGTGTGTAAGAGGTGGGAAGTATAACCCTTAACTTTCCAGGTTTTTGCAGAATGTCCTTATTTTTGCCCAATGTTTTCGTCTGTTCCTCAGAAAAGGATTGAAGTAGCTAAGTAATGACTCACATTTCAGTTTGACTTCATATCCTTTTGAATCAGATTACAGAAGTGTATACTAACAGAAATCATGTTATTCTACCAATTTTCTAAGTTCATAAGAGCAACACTTTTAATCTGTCCCAATTTATTGTAGATTTTGTTCAGATTTCTTCAGATTCAGGTGTATGTGTTAGACAGTGAAATACCCTGCTTAGGGTTAGCAGGTGGTTAGTAGTTTGCCTAGGCTCAAACCCAGTACTTTAGCTACAGAAAATAGCCTGAATCCCTTCTACCCCAGCTATGATGCTGCATTTTTCAAGGAACTGAGTTTCATGTACATTTTTCAAGGAATTTAGTTTCAAGTTCATTTTCAAAGAATGATTAACTTCAAGGGAAGACACGTTTACTACTTCTGCTCATGCTAAGTCTGTTTACAATGTGAAGCTCTTTTGTTTAGCTAGCTGCTAGCTAGCAAATGGTATCATCATTGTGCTATAGAATTTTAAAGCAGTGTTACTACTACAACAGGTAGCATATTTGCATTTTGATGCAGAAGATTATGGGTTCTACTCCCACACCATGTAGATGGATTGCTGATACTGTGTTGTTTCAAGGGGGTGGGATGCTGCTTTCCTGAAAATGTCCTCCTTTGGATGAGATGTCTGGTAACTTTCGACCTGTTTTCAGTTTGCCATCCATGCGATATTACCAGCTTACCATTTTTTTACTGTAACATAGTAGGCAATTTATTCTTCAAGGACAGCAGGCACTGAATTTGTAGATGAAACACTGAAATATACAGTTGTTTGCTAGCAGCAAACTTTTCATTAGTTACAGATCTGTTTAAGGTGAAATTATTCAGGTGTCATTTACTTCTGCAGAGATTGTGCATATTGACTGATACTGGTGGATTGTAATGACAGACGCTTGATTGGCCTATTATGGTTGGAATGTTCTTATTGGTTCATATGGTTTGTTTGATTGCTTACTGGAAAAATGTTCCGAAGTAGCCCTATGATTCAAAAACAGTCCAAAGGTAAACTTAATCTGCCACTGGCCAGATGCATTTTCTTTGAATGTGGGTTTCAATGCTGTTTCAGTGAGTGAGTTTGAAAGTCACAGAATTTGTAATGCTAAGTCTGTTTTCATTCTGAG
This sequence comes from Protopterus annectens, assembly GCF_019279795.1. Classification (NCBI taxonomy): domain Eukaryota; kingdom Metazoa; phylum Chordata; order Ceratodontiformes; family Protopteridae; genus Protopterus; species Protopterus annectens. Next base: position 189,792,830 of record NC_056734.1, read on the forward strand.
ACTGTTTTTGTTTCTTTAGCAAGTGTCTATCAGTGTTTGTACTATAAAATTTGAAGTAAAAGTTTTACATGAAATTCAAATAGCTGTAGTCATTGTAGAAGTAAAGCAGTAAACGACATGTGCACAGAGTTTTGAACAATGTTTATGGCATCTGCGGAGAAATAGCCAAGTAATAGGACACTGCAATGGCTGCATGGGAGGGGAGACTGAGGAGGTTTTTAATTCATAACTAAGCTTAAACATGTGATTTTACAATTAGGTTCAGAGGAGGTATGCTAGCAATTTGATGTTTCTTATTTTTATTGTCCTGTTGAAATTTACTTTCATAATAGCTAGAACACTTGGTATAGCTTTCAGTACAGCCTAGGTGATTGGAGTTCAGTTATTGGCCATAGTGCCTGATTATGTGTTTTCAACATAACTTAGCAATATTCTCAGAAATAATGACATCTAATAATATTTGGAAGTGCCTTAATGCACTATACTCATTCTAGAAATTAACTCAAGTGCATGTTTAGCTCATCAGACAGTTTTAGAAGCTGGAGTCTGTTTAAATCGTAATCCTTTACAAATAAAACTAATCTTTGCAATTCAAATATTGGTTTAATATTATTTATTAATATTAACAGAATACAAAATATAGGGGTCCGCAAAATATTTCCTTTATCAAAAGGGGTTCTCCAGCTTGCAACCGCTGTATCAGAACATGTGAATTGAGTTAAGGAGTAAGAAACATAACCATCCATTTTTTAAATTTTACTTTGTTATCTAGGGGTAGAGTGCTTTAGATCTAACTATAAAAGATAAATGTATAGTTATAAACTTCATAACAGATGTTCAGAGAATCACACCCATAGCTAATAACAAACCTTTAACATAATGATCAATATACTTTCAAGCATTCACTGAGAATCTAGCCAGAAAGTTATAAAAGTACTGGTTGAATACACAGCACTATTATGGATAAGATAGCTTGCAGTATGGAGGCAGCCTATGAGTCCAATTGATGGAAAACTGTGTTTTTGCTCATGAGTTAAGCAGGGAAGATTTGGAGATTAATCAGTGGATGGACACATCTGTAGTATAGATATTGTACTGGAGTATGCAGGAACGGAGTCATACAACAAAGCTCTCAAAACGACTCAATTTCAACTTTAAGTGCTTCATACTAAACACTTTAAATACAAGTGAAGTAATTGAAGTAGAATATAATAACAAATAGAAATTAAGTGCAGGTTTGAAGCCTTGGTTAGAACGTGTATATTCTGAGTAACAAAGAAATTGAAACAACTGAATTCTAAAACTATTTAAATAAAAAGATAAAACTGGGTTATAAAGGATTTCAAATAAAACCAAAATTAACCATCACAGATCTAATATATATATATTTATAAATATATATATATATATATATATATATATATATATATATATATATATATATATATATATATATATATATATATATATATATATATATATATATATATATGTATACAGTCTATGATTTTCTAGATACGGCATATTGCAAAGATCTTAGGATCTAGCCGGGGTTTCTGTGTACTGATGATAATCCAAATCAAGGATAGCCCATGCCCTAGGTAAATTTTCAAATAAAATAATAAAATAAGTTCCTAGATATTTTAGGCAGCAGCAGTAGGATCTGTGTACTCACAACATGCCAAACAATAAAGGGCCACACACAGTTCAGAAAGTCACTCTGCTATAGCAGTAGGACAAAACAGAAAGAGGAACCTTGTTGGCTGAAACCACGCGAACCAGTCCTGTTAAATCCTTAACGCATTTATTAGAAAAAAAACAACAGAGCGTTTTCGCCACGGAACACCATGGCTTCTTCAGAGGTTTACAATTCCAACATAAAACACTCCGTTTATATCAGGTAAACCAGGAAGTGACATCTTCCCGTTTCCTGAAAACGGCAGCCTGTTTTTTTAAAAACATATAACATCTTAAAATGTCATGTAAAGCAGTTTAAAAAGTGCATAAAACGCACCAAAAAGGCACAAGACTTAGACACATTACATCTTGTAAGTGACCAATGCAAATGTCATACAGGTGCTTTGTATACGTTGCCATAAACTTAAAAAACTAAGAACAAAACTAGGCAAAACAGGGAAAGAAACAACCCCAAAAAAGTATACATAGATCTACAGGACTACTAAACAAAAATCTAATATACTTAGCAGGTAACTGAATAAATGAAATGTATATAGTTACCAATAAAGTCTATATCAATCAAGCACAAAACCCTACAGTGTAATAAACATCACAACATTGGTACCTTGGGACCATAGTAAGTACATTTAACCCAGTCCCAAAACCTGTATTTACGATGAATAAAAATAACAGGTGACTAACCTTAATGCAGGACAATAGTAGGACTTTATCTAACAAACAAGAACAGCAAGCTCTATCTAAGGTAGCTTTTCAGTTTAAGAACAGGGGCTATATTGCAGTTACTGTTTAGACCAGGATGGCTAAAAGCGTCTAAACGCAACTGCCATTCGAGCTCCCGATTTTCCAAAATTAAAGAAAAAGGTCCACCCCTAACCTTTAAAGGGACGTGATCAATGGCCATGAATTGGAAACTATGACCTGGGTTCGAGGCAATATGCTTTGCCAGTGCGTTGTCATCTTTGCTGTTCCTGATTGCATATAAGTGCTCATACATTCTATCTCAGATTCGCCTATCCGTTTTTCCAATGTAGAACCCTTGGCAACAGTTGCACATAGCAATATAGATAATAGATTTGCTCTCACAATTGAGAGCAAACCTTATGTCATATTTTTTGTCCCTTACTTGAAATGTCTCTCCAGTACGAACATTATTACAGAACTTACAGAACCCACATCTGAACATACCTCTCCTTTTGTAAAATGTGCCTTGATGTGCGTCCCTTTGTAATAATTCCTTGAGGTTTTTAGATCTTTTGAAGGTAAATCTAGGCTCAAAAGCTAATTTTCCTGCCAATAAAGCATTAGAGGAAATAAGGTGCCAGTTCTTTCGGACAATATCCAGAATACCCTTCGAGTTATTACTAAAGGTAGTAATAAAACTCAAGGAAAAGTCACTATCTACCTCTCTGGAATTCCCCATGACCCTCACTTCGTTAATCACGGGAAGCATTCTTTGCTCTATGTTAGTACTAGAGTCATTAAACGGGACACTTTGCTTAAACAGTAAAGGTTTGTAAAAACCATTAATCCTTTTAAAAGTAACTTCCTCTATGAGTTCCAAGACCATTTTATCTGGGTACCCTCGGTTCGTAAACATCTCTCTTAGTGAGGAACATTCCTTAGAAAAGTCCACCAATGTACTGCACATTCTTCCTGCCCTCACCAGTTGTCCTTTCACAATAGATCTCTTCTGTTTGTACGGATGAGAGCTGGTGAAGTGCAGGAACGAGTTGCAGTATGTAGATTTCCTATATACAGTGGACATCAATGTCTGCTCAGTGGTGTCCTTCACTAGTTTAACATCGAGGTAGTCTATCTCCCTAGTTGAAAATTTAAATGTAAATCTCAGGAACTCAGTAGTGGAATTAATGGTTTCCACAAAAGTTGCAGCTTCTGCTTCCGAGCCCCTGAACAACAAGAACATGTCGTCCAAGAACCGGGTATAAAATATGACAGGTACCATGAGGCCAGGGACCCTTTGTAAAATATTGGTTTCCCAATAACCCATGACATAGTTTACCACTCCAGCCCCACACGGGGAACCCATCGCCACACCACGCTTCTGTAAAAAGAAGTCACCATCAAAGGTAAAATAGTTACTGGTCAGAACTATCTCCAGTAATTCAGTGGCCAGGTCTACCTCCAATTTAGAAGCCCCAAAGCCCTGTAACATGATCCCAATCCACTCAACCGCTTCTTGATGCGGTATAGAGGTGTATAAGTCTATGACGTCTATGGTTAGGAAGTTGTCATCGTTATTATACGGTACGCAGTTGACACTGTCCAGGAACGTCCATGAGTCCTTACATACACTAGGAATCCCTTTGATGTATTTGTCCAGAATATGTGTAATAAGCTTCGAACATGGGTAAATAATGGACTCACCGACCTCATCAATCAAGGCCCTCATAGGGGGATTGCTAATACTCTTGTGAATTTTAGGGATTCAGAACATGACGGGAATCTTTGAACAATTGATATCAATGTAATTATATAATTTCATATCAATTTTCCCCGTCAGGAACAGGTCCCTAAAGTATCCCCTAATCCTCTGGGTACTACCATTAACTTCATTCATTGAAGATTTTATGTAAGCATCACTCTCCAATAGAGAAGCCATCTTCTCATTGTATGTTGAGTTATGAAAAATCACTAACCCACCACCCTTGTCAGGTTTTAACACTCGTACAGGCAACCGGCTAATCTCATCCAACAATGTCATTTGCTCTCTGGTGATGTTAGAATATTTGGTCCTAGTTCTATCATTGATGTTATTCACTAAGAATCTAAAGTCCATTTCACACATGTTCTCAAACAGTTCCAAGGTGGAATGTAATGGGGGATTGAACACACTGGCCAATTTTAAGGAACATGTGTTAAAAGTTGTACTTTCTTCAGCTGGATTCTCACTACCAGTTAGTTGGTTGAACAACAATTTAAGGTTCATTTTTCTTACAAAACATTTAAGTTCTATAATTTCCTTCGCAATACTCCCATTCCTACTCGGGACGAAAGTATTACCAAAGGCTAACAGTTCAACCAATTGGTCATCTAAGGTGATGTCAGAGAAATTATAAATCTTGAAATCACCATTCTTATTGGTGAGGATAGAAGGGTAGCCTGTTTCTAAGATTGGGTCAAGTGGGTCAATGTGCAACAGTGAGGGAGAGGGTAGCTCAATTCTATTTGGTATATCAGCCACCAAAATTGTATTTAGTTCCTTCTCCTGTTCGCATAAAACTTCCTGCTGCGTTGCCCTAAAAAATTATTATTGTTGCTACCTGTATTCTGGTTGTTATGTCCATTATTGAAATTAGGACCATTATCAAATTTGTCATGTCCCCCTTTATCCTTGGTGAACCCCTTAATTCTATTGCTCCTCCTGGGTCCTGGGTTAACATGATTTTCAATGGTATCTTCTTCAATTATATCATCTAACCTGTTCTCGTCTTCTCCTGCTTGTGTTGTGTGGTTATCACTATTACTACTTGAACGGGTATTTCTAGTTCCCTTTAAATTAGGGTAGGCAGATTTTTTTGTGTAAGCTTCCCTATCCCTAATCAGTTTCTTGTTCTTGTTTCCTTTCAACTTTATCAACAAAGTATCAATACTGGACAAAATACGTCCATAGTCAAATCGATATCTATTAAAATCTAGGTCAAATTTAATCTCTTTGTCCAAGTCATTGATTTCATTCATTAGGAAGTCAATATGCAATGAGTAATACTTAACAATCAAGTCCAATAGTTCACCACCATGTTTTTGAAACAGTGTTTCTAAGTCCACTAAAAAGTCCTGGTCTGATATTAAACCGGATGGCATGAAGTTATTTCGTAGCCCTTTTGGTACTAAGTTTTCATTAATGCACTGTTTGAAATATGCCGACTCCAACTGCAATTTTTTCAATTTAAGCAGTTTGGAGTCAAATGTTTTAAGCTTGTCTGCTAGGCATATGTTATCATTAATTGCAACAGTACCTGTAGGCATACCTTGTTGGCCAAACGAAAAATTAGTGGTATCCATTAGCCAGCCACCCAGGTCTGGTAACCCAGAATTAATTCCGCCAGCTCGGTTTTCAGTGCTAGCCTGTCCTGCTGAAACTGTCCGTGAGTTGAAATTATAATTAGCGCAATCATTAGAGACCGCTACTGCATAAGAGGCTGGGCGTCCCGCCTCTTCTTCATTACCGGAACCAAGGCCAGAAAGTGAAAAAATGCCTCCCTGGCTGTTGTTTGCACCGGCAACATCAGTGGTCGTTAAATTCCGACGTTCCGGCTGTGCAGCTGGAATCCAATCATCGGGGTTTCCTTGGCTCTGTCCCGTCATCCTATCTCCACCAGCAGGTGCTTCTCGCAAAGCCTGGAACGTAGCCTGCATGACATCCATCCTCGAATTCATCTGGTCAAGCCTGGCCGATAGTCCTGCTACCAGAACGGTTAGGTCCATGTCCACAACGTCACTGCCACTAGCCATAAAACCGGTTTGCTGGTAAACTGCCACACCAACAGGAATCCTCACGAAACAAACCACAATAAAAAAATAAAATAACCAAACCAAGCGCAAAACAGAAAGAGGAACCTTGTTGGCAGAAACCACGCGAACATCTTCCCGTTTCCTGAAAACGGCAGCCTGTTTTTTTAAAAACATATAACATCTTAAAATGTCATGTAAAGCAGTTTAAAAAGTGCATGAAACGCACGTACTGGAGAGACATTTCAAGTAAGGGACAAAAAATATGACATAAGGTTTGCTCTCAATTGTGAGAGCAAATCTATTATCTATATTGCTATGTGCAACTGTTGCCAAGGGTTCTACATTGGAAAAACGGATAGGCGAATCCGAGATAGAATGTATGAGCACTTATATGCAATCAGGAACAGCAAAGATGACAACGCACTGGCAAAGCATATTGCCTCTAACCCAGGTCATAGTTTCCAATTCATGGCCATTGATCACGTCCCTTTAAAGGTTAGGTGGACCTTTTTCTTTAATTTTGGAAAATCGGGAGCTTCGAATGGCAGTATGTTTAGACGCTTTTAGCCATCCTGGTCTAAACAGTAACTGCAATATAGCCCCTGTTCTTAAACTGAAAAGCTACCTTAGATAGAGCTTGCTGTTCTTGTTTGTTAGATAAAGTCCTACTATTGTCCTGCATTAAGGTTAGTCACCTGTTATTTTTATTCATCGTAAATACAGGTTTTGGGACTGGGTTAAATGTACTTACTATGGTCCCAAGGTACCAATGTTGTGATGTTTATTACACTGTAGGGTTTTGTGCTCGATTGATATAGACTTTATTGGTAACTATATACATTACATTCACTCAGTTACCTGCTAAGTATATTAGACTTTTGTTTAGTAGTCCTGTGTATCTATGTATACTTTTTTGGGGTTGTTTCTTTCCCTGTTTTGTCTAGTTTTGTTCTTAGTTTTATAAGTTTATGGCAACGTATACAAAACACCTGTATGACATTTGCATTGGTCACTTACAAGATGTAATGTGTCTGAGTCTTGTGCCTTTGCTTTTGGTGCGTTTTATGCACTTTTTAAACTGCTTTACATGACGTTTTAAGATGTTATATGTTTTTAAAAAAACAGGCTGCCGTTTTCAGGAAACGGGAAGATGTCACTTCCTGGTTTACCTGATATAAACGGAGTGTTTTATGTTGGAATTGTAAACCTCTGAAGAAGCCACGGTGTTCCGTGGCGAAAACGCTCTGTTGGTTTTTTTTCTAATAAATGCGTTAAGGATTTAACAGGACTGGTTCGCGTGGTTTCTGCCAACAAGGTTCCTCTTTCTGTTTTGCGCTTGGTTTGGTTATTTTATTTTTTTATAGCAGTAGGACAGTTCATAAACACAACTGCAGAAACTCTGGAGCATTACAACAGTCCATATGAGTATCTGCAGAATCACTGGAGCAGTACAACAGCGTATATGAGTATGTGTACAAACACTGGAGCAGTACAACAGCGTATATGAGTATGTGTACAAACACTGGAGCAGTACAACAGCGTATATGAGTATGTCTAAAAACACTGGAGCAGTACAACAGCGTATATCAGTATGTGTAGAAACACTGGAGCAGTACAACAGCGTATATGAGTATGCGTAGAAACACTGGAGCAGTACAACAGCATATATGAGTATGCGTAGAAACACTGGAGCAGTACAACAGCGTATATGAGTATGCGTAGAAACACTGGAGCAGTACAACAGCGTATATGAGTATGCGTAGAAACACTGGAGCAGTACAACAGCGTATATGAGTATGCGTAGAAACACTGGAGCAGTACAACAGCGTATATGAGTATGTGTAGAAACACTGGAGCAGTACAACAGCGTATATGAGTATGCGTAGAAACACTGGAGCAGTACAACAGCGTATATGAGTATGCGTAGAAACACTGGAGCAGTACAACAGTGTATATGAGTATGTGTAGAAACACTGGAGCAGTACAACAGCGTATATGAGTATGTGTAGAAACACTGGAGCAGTACAACAGCGTATATGAGTATGTGTAGAAACACTGGAGCAGTACAACAGCGTATATTAGTATGTGTAGAAACACTGGAGCAGTACAACAGCGTATATGAGTATGTGTAGAAACACTGGAGCAGTACAACAGCATATATGAGTATGTGTTGAAACACTGGAGCAGTACAATAGCCTATATGAGTATCTGCAGAAATTCTGTAGGAGCACAACACTCTATATGACTGCAGAAGCATTGTAATAGGTTCATAGGTGTGTACTAGGCTAATGGCCCTGGAGCCTTTACAAGCCTAGCCCATAGGATTACCCTGGCATCGTGCCACCCAAACTTAGTTTCAAGTGCCTCTGTTGAGTAGAGCCACTGGAGTGATCTCTGGGGTGAATTTTCTATTTCCCATCCACTCGTCAAGATATCTGTTGAAGAGGGCCAGTCAGGTGCTCTGCTTGACATGCATGGGATGTCTATTCCATAGCATGGGCAGTCTCTGGGTTATGAACCTGTCCCTCCAGCACATTCTGTTGATTGTGGTAATGAGTTTGAGGTCACTGGAGCATGTGGTGTGGAGGGATTGGGATTTCTTTAGTTGCAGCATTTATAACAGAGCTGGATCAGACATGGCTTTATAAGTCAAGCAGAGATCACCTCTAAGTAGGCAATATGAGACAGCAAATAGTTGGAGTTTTTTGAGTCTGTCCATATAGGACAAGTGTTTAAGGCCTAAGATCCTCTTTGTGAGGTACTTTTGCGGCCTCTCCAGTTGTTGCAGGTGTTTAGTGAGGTACATTCCAAACGAGGCATTTACTCAATGATTGGCCTAATGAGGGAAGAGTAGAGGGAAACAATGACCTCTTTCTTCCTGGATGCAAAACCCTTAGTAATGAGATGTGCCACATAGAAGGACTTTCTTGCCACAGTGGCAGTGTGGTGGTCAAAAGAGATGTTGCTATCAACCTGTGTTCCCAGAACTCTTATAAAGCCTTCTGTGTTCAGTGGACTACCATCAATGTGGTAGTTCACGGGAACTGGGTTTTTCCCAAAGAGGATGACGACACATTTTTTGGCATTGAGCTTAAGGCCATAGTTTTGACACCAGTCGTTGATCTTAGTGAGGCCTTTCTGTAGGATGTCAACATCACTTGGGGAGTTAATAATGGCTCCCAACTTGCAATCGTCTGTGAACTTTGTCAGCCAGAGTCCCTTTGTGTTGGACTGGACCTTTGAGAAGTAGATACCAAACAGGAGACGACCCATGACCAATCCCTGTGGGACTCCACTCATGACTGGTTGGCAGTCTGACTTGGAGTCAGCTACTTTCACACTGTCCAAAAACATACATTAGTATCTGCAGAAATGCTGTAGGAGTACAACACTCTATATGAGTATCTGCAGAAGTGCTCTAATAGTCCAGCAATCTATAGGAGTATCAGCAGAAATGCTGTACAACACTCATAAGTATCTGCAGAAACACTGGAGCAGTACAACAGTCTATATGAGTAGAACTACTGAAGCAGTACTTCAGTCTATATGAGTATCAGCAGAAAAAATGGAGCAATACTTCAGTCTATATAACTATCTTCAGAAACAGTGTGTCAGTACAACAGTCTGTATGCACAGTTTTCAGTGAGTTCAAAACCCAGTTCTATCATTCTCAGTCTGAGTAAAAGGACCACACAAAGATTAGAAACTGGTCCACTGCAGAATTGCTGAAAAGCAGCAACAAAGTTCCACACAGAAAATAGAAACCTGGTTATTAACACTTGTTAAAGTGGAGAAACATTTTTGAAATGCAACATAAAAATGTTAAGACTAAAAAAAAAAGCATTTCAGTCAAAAGAAGGAACACACAAAGTAAAGACTGAGTCCATTTCACAGTCAGTATGTGCTGCAGGGCCGAGTCCGCAAAAAGAGAAGAAGCTGGATTCACTGCCATTTGTTACACAATAAAGCACGAAGTCCACACATAGAGAAGAAACTGGGCCTACTGTATTTGTTACACAATGAAGCACTGAGTTTGCACTGGATCCATTGTATTTGTTACACAATGAAATACAGTGTCTGCTAATATAGAAGAAACTGGATCTCACTATATGTGTTACACAATGAAGCAGCGAGTCTGCACAGGAAGGAGAAACTGGATCCCATTGTATTTGTTACACTATGGAATACCGAGTCTGCACACAGAAAATAAACTGGATCCCATTGTATTTGTTACACTATGGAATACCGAGTCTTCACACGGAGAAGAAACTGGATCCTACTATATTTGTTACACTATGGAATACCGAGTCTGCACATAGAGAAGAAACTGGATCCCATTGTATTTGTTACACCATGGAATACCGAGTCTGCACACAGAGAAGAAACTGGATACCATTGTATTTGTTACACCATGGAATACCGAGTCTGCACACAGAGAAGAAACTGGATCCACTGTCTTTGTTACACGTTGATGCACCTAGTCACAAACAGATTCACTGTATTTTTTACACAATAAAGCAGTGAATCTGCACATTGAGGGGAAACTGGATCATGTAAGATGAGAAAATGAATCCTGTATGTGTTACACTGTACCAGCAATGTCGTTATAAATGAAGTATAGACTCTCATACTAACAAATAATTGTCACTAGGAGAGCAAAAGCCTGTAGTCTATGGTAAAGCACTTCAGCAGGTAAAGGTGAACACAAAGTTTCTTGTATAAATACTCAACACATACACATAAAAATAAAGTAAAATATGACCAGCCAACATCTGCCATCTCAAACTAATAATCTCTCAGTTTAGTGAATAGCCAATTTCCCCACCCTTAGCTGTAGTCATGGCAGCTTTGGGTAATAACATAAAAGATCACAGATTATAAGCAGCAAAACTGAGATCCTTTTAAAGTGCAGCAGGGCTAAACCACTGACAATCAGGCAGTTATATTTCAGAATAAATCTGCTGGTCCTCTGGACTGAGAAGAGTCTTTTGAGGTTGTTTTCGTCACATTGTAAGGATGCACCCTAGGCAGCTCCCATAAGATGTGTATGATGTGTAGCCCAGTGGGAACTTGTCATTGGGTATGTCTGACATGTCACAGAGATTATATCTCTCAGCTGAGCTGGAAACAATTGAAGATGCTACGTGATGAGATGGAGATTGTTGCTAAGGTTAGGGAAGTCTGGCCTACACTACTAGTTGCTAGAGTTAGGGAAGTCTGGTCTACTCTACTAGTTGCTAGGGTTAGGGAAGTCTGACCTACCCTACTAGTTGCTAGAGTTAGGGAAGTCTGGTCTACCCTCCTTAGTTTGCTGCTATTTAATTCCTCACCAAGACATGTAAATATATGACCAAATTGATAGAAATTCCTCAAAACTCTGTGATACAATTAGCATTAGGGTAGGTTTCATTTTAAAATTAAAAACTGTAACATCTGTTGAGATGGAGAAGACACTAATGCTAAACTCACAAATCAGAAGCTTCATAAACATTTAGTATTTTGTGTATTGTATTGTACTGTATTGTATTTATTTATTTAAGTTTTTACTTGTAAGTTCCAGCTTTGGCATAATCTATTTTCAGTGGAGGCTTTGGGTGAAGAGTTGCAATAAAAGCTTACATCAACAGTAATATATTAACGATGCAGAAAGAAGTATAAGATAAGTAATTCCACCTTTGCAAAATGATGTTAAACACAAAGAAACATTTGTTCAGAATTTTGTTTCATAGTATGATAGTGAATCATTGTCATAGTAAAATGTAGATATTTTTGTGCACTGTCATTTATAACATATTTGTTCATTTATTTTATTTAATTTTATTACTTATTTATTTATTTTATTTAGCTTTATTAACTGAGTAAAGCACTGATCCCACAAGTGTAAATTTTAGTCTCAGCCCGGGTGTGCAAAAAATGACACACTGTTTACATAAAAACGTAGTTTGCATTACAATAGTTTTAGTGACGGTACTTTTTAAGTAGTAGAAAAATACCTTGTGTTTTTTCAGTGAAATAGTTTCAGAGTTTCAGTGTCTGGATGCTATATTTGCATTGCTGTCTTAATAAAGTTTTATAAAAACATACAAAATCCCTTGTGCTTAAACTATACATAGTAGGATTAATATGCAATTATTCAAAGAGGATATGTTAGATAACCAGATAAACAGTAGACCATGAGACTGCAAGGTATATAATGCAGCCCAAGAAGAAAATAAACAGGTGATAATATAACAGAATATGATCAAATGGGTTCATATGTTTATATTAGGCTAATGACCACCAGGGCCTTTATAAGCCTAGCCGTCCAGTCTAACCCAAATGCTTCCCCTTATAACATGCGTGTCTTAACTGGAGGGGGGATGTTTGTTACAAAGGATATGTTAGTTCGGAGGTTGCTAAAAAGTTATGTGTGTTTGGGGGGGTAGTCAGTTAAGGAATGTTTATTTTCAGTCTCTGTTTATAAGAGACGTGGGGGACATTCTGGACATAAATTTATGATATGCATCCAATGGTTAAGGTTATATTTGAAGAGTATTAAAGATAAACTCCACTTCACATGGACTATTCCAGAGCTTGGGGATCATTTAAAACACATATCTGTCTTGTCAACATGTTCTATTTATGTCACAGACAAAGTTCAAATCCCTGGATGTAGTGTTTCTGGTGCTGCTTGTTTTGCAGATGTGCAAAAGCTCCTACAAGTTGTTGAGATGTGATTTGTGCGTGGCATATAAGGCATCCTTGCCTTATATGCCAAGCACAGATCACCACTCAACAACCTGTAGGGGACCAAGTACAGAGACAGGACTCTAAGGCAATATATATATATATATATATATATATATATATATATATATATATATATATATATATATATATATATAGGACAATATGTAAATACCCTGGGTTCTCTTTGTGAGGAACCTTAATGGTGTTCAAATTGTAATATATGCCTAGTCAAGTACATGCCAGACAGGGGATTGTACTCAATGATGGGGTCTGATAAGGGCCAAGTAGAGTGGTAATATAACTTCCTTGGACCTGAATGCCGCACCTTTAATTATAAGCTGGGCAACATACAAGGGTTTTCTTACTGCATTGGCTACTTTGTTGGTCAAAGACTAGATTACTATTTAAATATGTTCCCAGATCTCTACCTACCAGGTCAACTCTTATGGGTGTCTTATCAATGTAGTAATTTGCCAGGGTGGACATTTTCCCAAAAGGCCTTCAGTTTTAATCTGTGCCTCTGGCACCAGTCATTTGTCTACATTTGTCTATTGCAGGACGTTAGTGTCATGGGAGGAATTTATGATAACTCCCAATTTGCAGTCATCTATTAACTTGATGATCCAGAAACCCTTGTTGTCAGCCTTGATCTAAGAGAAGTAGATGCCAAGCAGGAGTGGGCCCAGCATGGAGCCCTGGGGTATTCTGCTGGTGATCACCTATTAGTGCAGGTGGCCACACCACTCCTTATGTCTTTGGTCCTTTCTGTGAGCAAGCTGGTAATCCAATGAGTTATACAGGGATTTATGCCTACTTTGGTGAGTTTTTCCACAATATGTTAGTGGAGTATTCTATCAAATGCCTGAGCCAGGTAGGTGGCATGCACCATTTTCCCTTCATCCATTGCCTTGGTTAACTTTTCAAAAGAAGTCTGCTAGGTTAGGTAGACCTGACCTCCTTTGACAAAACCAAACTGAGATGTGTCCAGTGTTTGTAGAAATGACTAGCTAATGTCTTTGCTAGTCATTTTGATGATAATTCATTCCACGGTTTTGCATATTAGTAGTCAGCCTAGTGCGCCTGTAGTTTCCTGGGACAGTTGATGGTCTGTCTTTGTGAAGGTTGATCACCACTGTCGTTTTCCATTCACTTGTTACACAACCTATTTTGATGCTGTAGTTGAAAAGTGACTCAAGTGGTCCTGATAGGTCATGTTTGAGACTGTTTAGAAGGCAACCTGGGATACTGTCGGGCCCCACTGAGGCTGTGTTTTTAGTCTTAGTGAGCACCATTATGACCTGCTTCCTGATGATAGTTGGGGGGATGGGGTGCTGGTATGGATTTCACAAGCAGTGTCATGAGGGGAGTGACGAGTGAAGTTTGTGCTGAAATTTGCAGCCAGCAGAATAATTATGTCACTCTGCTCAGTGAAGGTGGTACCATTTATTACCAATTCTGCACACTCGTACTTATTAACTTTGATGTTTTTATATATAGCTCTATAAGGCCTTGTGGTTCTCTTTAGCCTGAGAAGTTATCTTGATCACATAATTGGCCTTGTTGGGTTTAATTTGTTGTTGTTGTTGTTGTGTCTTTCGGCTTTTCCTGGTTAGGGGTCGCCACAGCAGAACTCCGGTCTGCTAATGACTGGTAGTTGATTTTTACGTGCTGAGTTACCAACCCTGACACACAACTTTCAACAAAGGTATGCCCATTCACGCATGTCTCCACGCAGAAGATGCTCTAGCTGAGAATCGAACCGGACAGCGTCTTACTGTGAGGCAACAACGCTACCACAGCACCAACACTTGTTTAGTTTTATTAGTTGGTAAGAATAGCAAAAGAGTCATAGGAATTTTAAGACAATTGTGTCTCGTGACTTTTTAGGTTTTGCCAGTACCCACTTTCAGGTCATACCTACTTTTCTAGATGGGCTAAGCCAGTTAATCAAAGAGTGTACAGAAGACAAGGTCTTGCTAATTTGACCGATGAAGAAACTGCACTTTTAAGAAGTGTTATGAATGATAAATCTATATGAATTATGAAACCCAATAGGGGAGGAGATATAGTTTTGTTTGACTCTATAGATTATTCAAGCGCTATGTTTGAGGTTTTGAATGATGATAGAACTTACTATGAGGTTTCTATGAATGAGATTAACATTTGTTTTAAGAAAATTGTTCTCCTTCTTTATGACTGGTTACACCAGGGGTTAACTGATCCTGCAATATATATTTTTAAACAATCCAGATGCTGTAATTCCCAAATTTTTGGGATAATTAAGGTACATGAGAATATTGACAACCCTCCCTTTAAGCCTGTCACCACTCGTAGTTCCAAAATATACCCTTTGTCCATATATGTTGATAGATTACTAAAACCAGTTTTTCAACACATTCCTCATATACTGAATAATTCCTGGACTTTATATTTAGTCTAAAAGTGACTTATTTGATGATAACTTGCTATTTTTAACTATTGACGTGGTAGATCTTCTTACCTGTATTCTTTTGGAAGACGGTAACGATTTTTTTCTTCAGGCATTGGTTGAGTTTGATTTTCTTAACAATCAACAAATTAATTTTGTTATGGATGTGCTTTGATCTTATTTTGTAGAATACCTTTATTATTTTTGAAGGTATCTTGTACAAACAAATAAGATGGGTAGCAATGGCTGCTGCTTGCACCCTCACTTTTGCTAATTTGGTCATGTATTCTTGGGAAAAGAAACATCTTTTCCTCGTTTTTTTTTAAAGACTGTATTTCATATTTACGGTATCTTGATGACATATTTATTTTATGGAAGGGTTCATCCTATGGTATTCCTGATTTTCTTAATTACTTTCAGAATACTACTCTCTTTTTGAATTATGTATATAATTTTGATCAGAATACTATTACATATTTGGATGTAAATATTTTTAAGTTGAATGGTAAGTGTCAGTCTAATAGTTTTATGAAGCCTACTTGCAGAAATACTTATTTACACTTTAATCATTCACACTCCTTTAGTTTGAAAAGGTGTCTTTTTAGGGTCAACTTATTTGTCTGGCTAGAAAGATGTCAGACAATGACAGGTATTTTCAAGAGCATCATACACCTGGAGGAATGTTTATTAAGAGGAGTTATGCTAAAAAGTTGGTGAAATAGGTTAGTAAATATGTTACAAATAGAAAGATGGTCAATTTCAAACTGCTTTTTGGTGCTGGAACATCTAATAGTATAATATGATGGATGAATTCTGAAGTGACTTGTAACAATCACCTCAAGAGAGCGCTGGTTTTACTGTATAATTGGAGACTAAAAAGCGCATGACATTATTAAGAAAAATGGTTGATTTTTATGCATATGAAGTGCTTTTTTGATGTTGAAGGTATCCCCAATTTGCATTTAAGACTTGTAAATTGTCAAAAAATTGTTGGAGTTGAACAGTGTTCAGAAAGATACTAAACCCGGCAAAAGTAAATGTGGCTGTTGTAAACAATGCTTTTATATTTATACTGGACATGATTTATTTTTAAACAACACCCAGAGGCAGCTCATTGTAGCTAGACCAGGTAATTGTGTCATCAAGGGGGTTGTTTACTTAGCCATTTATTTAAAATGCCCAAGTTTTTATTTAAATAAAACTGAGAGAGAATTGCATAAAATAATTTACGAACATGATTATGACATTGCCAACAAAAATGAGAATAATGCATTATATAAACATTCTCAATATTGCACAGGTTTAAAAAAATTATTTTTAAGTTTATTGATAGTACACCAAGACCCCAAGGGTGGACAATGGGAAAATACACTTGAATACAAGGAATTTTTATGGTAATGTAGACTGAATGCCTGTAATGCACCAGGATTAAATGACTTTATGTCTCTGGTTCATTTGTTAAAAATAAGGGCAGCTAAATTATAGTGTTTTGTGTTCTTTATTAATTTCATTTATTTGGGCAGCCACGGTGGTGCAGCAGTTAGCCTTGTCACCTCACAGCAAGAGGTTTTCCAATTTGATCCTTGGCTGGCGTGCCTTCTATGTGGAGTCTGCATGTCCTCCCTGTGGTCACGTGGGTTTCCTCCAGGTGTTCTGGTTTCCTCCCACATCCCAAAGACATGCTGTAGGTGAATTGGACACTCTAAATTGGCCCTAGGTGTGAATGTGTGCATGTGTGCCTTCCATGGAAGGTTGGACGCCGGGCTGGCAACTCGACACTGTAAAACTCTACTGCCAATCATGAGTGGACAAGTGATCCGCTGTGGCGACCCATAACCGGGAAAAGCTGAAAGAAGAAGAGGATTAATTCATTTATTGACTTCTACAACGATTTTGTTTTTTTAGTAATGTTTATTAACTATGTCAGATCATGTATTAGGAGGATATTTATTCATAATATTAGAAGTTTAAGATACTGTGGCTTTAAAAGTTAAAATTTGACTGATTGGACCAGGTATTTAAATACCTGATGTGTATATTATTATAGTTTTGATGGAGTCCTTGTATATACTGTGGATGGTGAGGCATAGATCTCATCTCAAGAGTGTATAAGATACGGAATAAAGGTTCAATGATTCTAGTCTCTCTCTCTCTAGTAGCTCAGGATCTTTAAGCCCATGATCTTCTTAATTAGGTTCATAGGTAGGTCCTAGGCTATCTGCCCAAAGGCATTTATAAGCCTAGCCAGAATGTGTTGGCTTTCGCCACCCCCTTAGATTAGTTCCCTGTGCCTCTGTCCAGGGCTGAAATCCTCTAGAGTCTTTCTAGTTATTTGGTTTGTCTAGTGAGGCACATCCTGAAGGGATCATTATACCCAATAATTGGCCTAATTATTGCTGAATATAAGAGAATGCTGACCTCCTTAGATTTCAGTGATTTTCCACTGGTAATTAGCTGTGATAAGTAGGAGTGTGTTCTGATTACTGTTGACATGTGATATCGAGACAGGGGAATTAACAATCTATGTTCCGAGGTCTTAGCAGCATTTTAATTTTATAGTGGAGTATTGTCTGTGAATGTCTACTAAATGTGATGATATTCTACAATCTGGTTTTCATTTCTGTGCATTTTCAGTACACCAGGAATTTATGAATGTGAGTTCTTATATCAAAGAGGGACTTGGCATTTACTGTCAGTTTGCAGTCATAGTTAAGCCAGAGGTCATTTTCTCAGTCTGGAGACAGGCCAAGAAAATGTTGAGAAGGAGGGGTTACAACATTGTCCCTGGGAGACATTGCTGGTTACTTTCATACTTCTGATGAGGTGCCTACCACATGTACTTAATGGATTCTGTCTTTTACCTAGTTTGTAATGCGTTTTACCTTTTTGGAGTACTTACTTTACTTGCAGTATCTGCTTAGGATGTAATGTTAAATGCCTTGACCAGGTGAAGGTGTGCTATGTGACTAGCATGACCATTTTAAGGACTTGATACAGGTAAACCTCATACAATTATATGACAAAATCCCAAAATTCACCTTGTGACAGCACCTGCTCAGATGCTGACAGCAGTCAGCTTCACAAAGAAGCTCCATAACCACTTAGACAAATGCATAGAATTAGCAGTTCCAACAAGCACAAAAAGCACTGGGAAATTCAAAACAAAACACCCTGATGGTCTACCAACATAAATAAACTTTACAACAAGAAAAAAACACCATAAATTATACTGCAGATCCAAAACTCCCCATATAAAAAATATTACCAAGGAACTAAAAATGCTATTAGGAGTAATAAAGCAACCAATGAACGTAGACTAACTTCTGAAACCTAAAGGATAAGTACAAGTCCTTCTTCAGCTATGTTAAGGAACCAAGGAGCAATTTCCAGCAATGCTCAGAAATTATCCTACACATTACTGACTCTAACCCATTATATGTTGCCAATATACTAGCAAGCAAGTTTAATGCAAACTTCATCCTTGAAACATCTTTCCCAACTCTACATATCCCAGAATCTGTTACACCCCTTAGTATCACCAAGGAACATGTTGCTAAGACGCTGTCAAAGAACAAATATACTTATTCTATATGACTGAACAACGTAAATATATGTTTAATAAATAGTGCCACATATGCCCTTGCTGAACCTCTCCTCAAGTTATTTAACATGACCTTAGCCACAGGATTTTTTCCCAAATTATGTTGCACTACTGTGATAATGGACCTCCAGAATGGTGTCCATACCATGGACTCTAGTTAATTATATACCCAAGAGCCTTACAAGCCTGATCTGCAAAGCTATGGAATGTATCATAACCGATTTTATCAATTATGATATAACACATCTTATTAGGCTAATCCTTCAACAATCTGGCATTGTCAAAGGAAGATCCTGCCTATTAAATCTAATTAACTTCTTTGAGAGGGTTACACAGGCTTCTGGCAGTGGTCATGTTGTTCATAAATATACCTTGAACTAGCCAAAGCATTTGGCACCACACCACATATGGGCATTGTAAGTAAGCTAAATGCTTATAGACATTATAGTTCATAGCTGCGTATTAGGCTAATGACCACTGGCACCTTAATGAAGCTAGCAATGCAACCCAACTGTATCCCACAAGTTATTGTACCTTACAAGCTTTTTAAGGGGTATATGTTAGTTAAGGCAGAATTTAATGGCTACCTCTGCTCATTAGAGTTATAGCTGTCATACTCGGAGTGAATTGCATATTTCCAATCCACTGGTCCAGCTTGCACTTGAATACAGTCAGGGAAGGGCTCTGTTTCATATGGATGGGAAGCTTATTCAAGAGAATGGGGATTCTCAGATATACATACCTGTCCCTCAAACGTATCTTATTTAAGTCGCAAGCAAAGTTTAAATTCTTAGATCTAGTAGTTCTGGTGCTGTTCATTTTGAGGATGTGCAAAATGTTCATCAGAGTGGGATCCAAGGATGCCTTGAATGCAGAACATAAATACTTTCTCAGCAGTCTGTAGGAAACAGAGTACAGAGACAGGGCTTTGAGGTGATCTGCATAGGACATTGTGTTTCTGCCCTGTATTCTTTCTGAGAGGAGCCTCTGTGGAAGTTCCAGTTGTTGCATGTGCTTACTCAGGTACATACCAAAGGAGACATTATACTCAGTGATGAGTCTGATGAGGGCTGAGTACAGTGGCAGTATTACTTCCCTGGACCTAGTTGTCATACTCTTACTTATAAGAGGAGTGATACAGATTGAAGACTGATTTTCTTACCACCTTAGGCGTGTTGGTTGGAAGTTAGATTACTATCTAGATGATTACCCAAATCCCTGACTACTGTGTCTACTTTTAGGGAAGTTTTATCAATAAGGTAGTTTCCCCTAGACTGCCAACTTCCCAAAAGGTAATATTATGCATTTCTTGGCAGTGAGTTTTAAGCCGTGGCTTTGGTACCAGTCATTTGTCTGTGTTAGACGTTCCTTTAAGATATTAGTATCTTAGGGTTCTGTGACTGCTCCTAGCTTGCAATCATCTGAAAATCTGGTAAGCCAGAGGCCCTTGACATTGGCTTTGACTTCCAAAAAATAGATACCAAAGAGGAGTGGGCCCAGCACAGAGCCCTGGAAGGCTCCACTGGTGAGTGGCTTCTTTGTGGAATCTCCAGTCCTAACTTCTTGGGTCCTGTCTGTGAGCCAGCTGGTTATCCAGTGAATTACATAGAGGATTATGCTTAATTCCATAAGTTTGTTTACCTTGTCCGAGTGAGGTATTGTATCAAATGCCTTAGCTAGGTCAGATATGAGAGTACACACTCTTTTGCCCTAATCCATTGCCTCGGTGACCTTCTTAACGAAGTCCATCAGGTTCAGGAGGTATAACCTGCTTTTCACAAAACCAAATTGGGTTGGGTCCAGTGTTTGAAGGCTTCCTTTGTCATTTTTAATCATTTATATGATAATTATTTCCATGACTTTACATATAAGACTAGTCAGACTGATGGCTCTGTAGATCCTGGGATCCATTTATGGTCTGCCCTTGTGCAGAGGGATGACAGTTGCAGTCCTCCATTAACATGGCACAAAGCATGTGCTGAGACTATGGTTGAAACAGTGACTTCAGTGGCCATGACAGGTCATATTTCAGGCTATTTAGGAGGCATTCTAGGATATTATCAGGACCTACTGAACAGACCACATCCAACATTATCATCATTATCATCAACCCCTTTTTCACGTTTTCTACATGGGGTCAGGGTGTCATAGTAACCGTTGCCATCTCTCTCTCGATTCAGTGCCACACTCCTGCCTTCTTCAATGCTCATGCCTGACTGTCACAGATTTTCTCTCACAATCTTTCTTTCTCGCACAATCCATCCACCTCTTTGCTGGATGCCGTTGTTTCTTCTTGCTTTCTTCCTGTCTGTCCCAAATATTCTTCACCAGATTGTCTTCTGGTTTGCATTGTGCCCAAACCATATTAATCTGTTCTCTTTGATCTTTTCTGCAATTGGAGGTACTGTTATGACATAATTTCTTCTTCTGTCCCACAGTGCGCACCCTACCACCCATCTCAGGGAGTTTGATTCTATCACTTCTAGCTTCCTCATCTGCTCTGCCTTTACTGCCAAAGTTTCTGACCCATACATTAACACTGGTCATACCACTGTTTTGTTCACCTTACCTGTCTGGTTCTTTGGCTTTCTTTTGTCATACACTACACCTGACATTGTATGTCAGTTGGCTGCAGCCCCTCTGATTCTAGCTTTGACCTCTTCATTCGGCTTTCCCTTCTCCTTAGCCACCCCTCGCAGATATTTGAAGCTGTTAACCTGTTCCACTATCTTTCCTTCTATCTCAGTTCTCAGCTTCTTCTGGTTTCCCCAATTTGCTGCCATTACTGCTGTCTTATCTGTACTTAGTTTCATCCCATGAACCTTCAGTTTTGCATTCCATTCCCCTACCTTTGCTGAAGTTCTTGCTCAGAGTCTGTCTGTAATGCCACATCATCTGCATACAGCAACTTTGTTGATCTGTCCTCTCCAACCTGTTTGCTAATGTAATCCATCACCAGTATGAACAGCAGTGGGCTCAGAGCTGAACCCTGATGCACACCCACTCCTACTGGGAACCCCTCTGTGAGACTGAGCACTGTTCGTACTTGAGTCATTGGGTCCTTGTAAATAGCCTACACTAATTCTACCAGTGTTTCAGGGACTTCAAACTACCACAGGACTGCCCAAATCAACTTTCTGGGACCTTGTTATAGGCTTATTTCAAATCTAGGAATAACCAGTTGGACTTTTTCTTCATCTCTAGCTTCTTCTCAACAATCTGTCTCACTGCAAATACTGGTTTAGTTGTGCTGCATCCTGATCTGAATCCAAGCTAGTCACCTCCCGTCCTACTTTCTACTACTCTGCTTAACCGTTTTTCAATCGCCCTCTCCATAACTTTCACACAGTGTGACAGGTGATCACATCTAACTATGCTCTCTAATGACAGTTGGAGGGGTTATGTTAGGTGGAATTTCCTGAATATGGCTGGGGGGGTGGGGGGATGGATAAAATTGGAGCTGAATTTGTCAGCCAGAAAATTTGCTGTATCTCCTAGTTCTATGACCATGGTTGTATTTGCCAACAGTTTGTCACGCAGTTATGTGATGCCTTTGAGGTTTTGGACGTAGCTAAAGAAGGCCTTATGGTTCAAAATCTGCTTTGTTGGACTTAATTAGTCCTGTTAGTTGTCTATTCAGTTTGAAGAGAAAGTTGTTTTATTCTTTTGCTGTTACTTCCTTATTTTAGCTATGACTAGTTTCTTTAGTTATATAGCCTATTTAATTTTGGATTCCACCAGGGTGGTTTGTTTTCTGGGCTAGATTATTTCTGGTAGGGATGGCAGCCTCTATGCAAAAATTGACATGGTTGTACAAAGGTTCTGTGAATAATTCTCCACAGGCTGCTGTGTTGTCTGGATTTGGAGTAGGTTGAAATTTTGACAGGTTATCGTTTAATAAAAGGTAGCTTGCCTTAGAGTAGTTTCTAACTGTTATACAGTTTGTTGGAGGTTATACACCTGATTCTTATTTGAAAGGAGAGTACATTATAATCTGACTTTACCAAAGAGGACACAACACTGGAGGAGTGCAATGTTCTCCCATATTTGGGAGTACCAGGTCCAATATGATTCTACCTGTAGTAGGCATATGCACTAACTGGTCCAGGATGTTTGTGTTTACAAAGTCTATGATTCTCTTTGCCTGGAACTCTGGGGTCATGTAGGATTCCCAGTTTATACAGGGATAATTAAAGTACCACATGATTATGGTAGTCGATTGAATTGTGAATGACTCCAGTTTCTCTAAGTATGAGCTATGGGTTTCATGGGACATAGAGGGTGACCCACATTTTGTCTATGGCAATCTGGATGTGGAGGAACTCCAGTGAGTCATCCTGCTTAACCAACCTAGAGGTATGCTTGTTGTTGATGTAGATGGAAACACCTCCACTTTTAGTCCCTGTATGCGTACTTGTTGGTCTAAATGTGTGGACGTTACTGAACCCCTGAATTGCCAGGTTAATCGCTGCAGCTTTAAACCTTGTTTCAGTATCTTCCCAGATGTCTGCATTATACAAGGTGATGTGAGCTTGGAGGGAGTGGAGTTTCTTATTTAGACTCCTGGCATTGAGCAGTAACATCTTTAGACTTCCTTGGGTAGATTTTGCTATGTTGTAAGGTTTGTCAAGTTGGCATTGCCTAAAAAGGACACAACAGTGGAGGACAACACTTTAGCCAATATTCAAAAGCCTCAAGGGTGTCAGGCATAGACCACCCTTTCCAAAGCAATGTGGTTTGTTAACCATGTTTTCCCATGCTGACAAAAACTGTATCCCCCAAAAATGACACCAAAAACTAATGCAATTATTAAAGTCAATCATTTTCTGTTCATATTGTGGCATCATCCTTGCTGAAGGAAGAATGTTACTCAATGCTAGACACATACCAGCCAGTGACACACAGTCTGATATCTCCATAATGTTTCTCTTCATACAGTCTAGGAAGGTAAGTTTCAGGTCATTTACACCTACTTGGACCATGACTGAAACATACTGGTACCGGTAGTGCAATGACAGGAGTGCATGCATAACATGGCTGATCCTGGCCTCTGATAGGCAAATTACCATTATTTTCTCTTTGTTCAGCTTGGTGAGTGGGTCATCAGTATGTCTCACAATACAGTCCCCTATGGCTAGAGTCCTGGGTAGTGCGCTGGCGTGCCTTATGGGCTTGGTAGCTGAGGCTCTACTAGGTGTGGCTGTATGTGCAGTGTTAGGTGTTTCCTTTAAGTGCTTTTGGGTTTGCTGAGGATAGCGTTTGCAAGCAGAATGTCTGGAAGATCTTTGGGATTTGGGAAGATTGCAGTTAAGTGTGGCATCATCCTTACTGAAGGTAGAATGTTACTCAATGCTAGACACATACCAGCCAGTGACACACAGTCTAATATCTCCATGGATATCTCCTGAAAATGGGCCCTCTGGGCCCCTGGTGGACCCAGTTATCAAACTGGAAATAAATAAATAAATAAATAAATAAATAAGTGACTCAACATAAATAGGTCTATGTGTGGCATGCATACTGTGTGTGTTGGGTGTAGAGTATATATCACTGACAACCTGATTGTTACTATGAGTGTTTGTATGTGAGGGTTTTTCCAACAGAGACATTGTTTATATACATCTCTCGCACACTGTATTTGTTTCTTTGAGGGTTAAACGGTTGTCAGTGAACATTAGACAATTGTTACATTGGGTGAGCTAGTGGGTGTGGTACAAGAGGGGGTTAATAATGAGTTGACTAAAGGATGCTTTGTGGATACAGACTAGATTGGACTATATAATACTAAAATCAAGGGGCAGTGCTCCTCAATGTGCAAACTAGCTGCTCTACACTACCCAACACACAAAGCAGTTTCCCTATACTGACTGAATTACTGGTACAGTTTCAGAGGTAGTTTTATAGGGAACATTTGGTTTATAGGTGTCTGCGCCTATAGAGGGCACTACTAACCACAGCTACATGCTGAGCAGCGTCACACAAACTCAGCAAATTTCTACAGGCACTTAAAACACATGGCACTGGCATCTAAGCCCTCTGGCCAATAAAATGACTACACTTGCAGCTTTCTTATGCATTTCCCAACTCAGATGGACCAGGCCACCATCTACTGCCAATAGATGGAATATTCCAGTCCTGTTAATGTAAAAACACCAAAAAAAAAAATTGCTTGAGAGTGTAATGCTACCACAGAACAACTTTTCCTGGACAAAGTGATTTAAGTATTAGGGACCTTTAATATGATATGAAGTAAAAACTCAACAAGTAAATTAGAAATAAAGCAGTAGCATACTGGTAACAGTTAACTGAAGTGCAAAAATTAGTAAGATAGCTAGTAAGCTATCTAAAAGTCAGTACCTATATTGTTTGTGTGACAGTCGCTCATTTGAAAGTATGAGGGTGGCCAGTGAAGTCCCAAAACATTGTACTGGGACCCCTCCTTTTCAGCATTTATCTTCCCTCATCTGCAAATTGAGAACCCAGGACTTCTGGTTAACTACATTTGTGGATGACTGTAAAGTGAGTGTTATTGTCAAGACCCTTTCTGGCACTTGTATCTTTCAGAAAGAACTTACTTTAGTTAATACCTGGTATATTAAAACATGAGCTCAAATTTTAATGTGAAAAAGTATAGTATTGCTTAGTTTCCCAAATAATCCCTATTTTAACATATATTATAGAAAATACTCCACTACTAAATGAAAATATAGTCAGTGACCTAGCTATCTGGATCATCAGTTCCTTTTCCTTTGATCAGCATTCCATTTTATCTTATCCAGGGCTATAAGAGTCAAAGATGTCTTGTGTTCCACCTCTAATTCATGTTTGGATGAGTCACTTTTGTTCAATTATTTATCTTTTGTTTACCAGGTCAGTCCCGCTGTTCTAGTGGCTATTTTTCAGGAGAAACCATACGTGGTACTTATACTACTTGGGGAAATTGGGCCAGGGCATCAAGGAACTTCCCTTACTCTTTTTGTTGGGTGCCATAGGATCACTTATATTCACCCGAGCTACCGCCAACTCCGGCAGATAGGACCTCGTGTTTAAAATCTCATCCAAAGGATAACTCCCTCAGGAGTGCAGCACCCCCTTATACTGCACCGCAATGTCAGCAATCCATCTACCCGGTGTGGGAATAAAACCCATAGCACCACTAACAATGCTTTTGGGATTGTGCTTACAGATATCCCATACATGCTAATATATATATCTGTAAAGAAGGCGCTAACTGATCCCTTTCTTGTCTTTCATGCTAAGTTCTGAATTCATTGAATATTTTTAAGTATCTAGTTTGATTTGTATCTAGAATTTTATTACATTTTCTCCACTTAACTTCCTTTGTCCCATGTCATTCACTAAATGTGATTCCTGGAAGTGTATAGAGCAATTATTTTACTTATTTTCATATTTTCTTGATTTGGTGATGTCAGCAGGGGTAAACTAAGTGGTATTTAGACTGAATGGAGGAAATGGGACCAGGATGTTGGGAATTCACTCCAGTCAACCAATGGGATATGATCTTTAATATCTCCTATCAGGTGAGGTAGATGGGGTTTTAAGGGTATTTTATGTATGCATATGATAACCTGAGAATGATCTGGTCATTTGGCCCTTTTTTGTCCATGACCCTATCCAGTAGGACAAATAAAGGGAACTTTATGTTCATCAGTAGTTACAGAAAAGTTATAATCTATCATATTTGTATACTTACAAGTTACAGTAAATATGTTTCTGTTAGAAGGAAGCAGAGAAGGAAGGAGAGTAACTCGGTGTTGTGGGGGGTTTAATAAACCATTTTCTTAAATAGTGATTTTAGGGAGTTTTTAAATGCAGTTAAGTTTTAGCAACTCGTTCAAGTAGGGAGTTACAGACAGCTGGTGCAAGTTCATTGAGGACCCTTTCAGTACAGTGTAGGGTAGATTGTTCATACTATGGAGTGCTGGCATTTTTATCAGTGTTTTGTAAAGAATGCGTTACTACTATTGGGAGAAGAACAAGAGTTAGGCTGAAGTTTAGAATGGTAACTTGTATAAGTGATATAGTTTATATTTAAATATCATCTTCAGATTGTGTGTGCAATTGAGTAGTGTTGTCTCATTAAATACAGCATTGCACAGTTAGTAGCAGGAGGTGTGCATCGCTTGCTGTAGTCACAATTCATACATCCAGTTATTCAGCCTGCCTATCTTCCTGCTGTATAGCAGTCTAGTAGCACTTTTTTCTTAGCTGTAACTACTAGTGCTTGGAGAATGTTTTTATCTTATTGCATATTATTCCATTCAACTCATATCTCCTCAGTTGCTTTAACCTATACTTTTTGCACTGATATTCAGCTAAAAGAAACATTTCTATGCCCCTCTACATTTTGTCAGGATTCCTCTCTGTTAGATGAGTTATAATTTTACATATCTAGAAACAAACAACTTTCCTTATTTATGTAGGTCTCTTCACTGGGCTACAGACTTTTCTCAACATTCCCCAGAACTCTCAGAAGGTAAGCTTAGGTTCCAAAATGTGTTTATTCACTTGATAATAAGTCTCAGTGTTGATATTAACATGAGCAGCAACACTATTTTTTTCTTTTCTTTTGTCTAGTAAGTTGGGACTGTGTCATCATCACTTGACCTAGCTTAGTCAGAGGAGTGCCCTTTACAGTTCTTGTTTTCCACTGGCCTTCCCTTTCTCATTCACATATCTTTTGTGATCTCCCTCCAATCTGTATGTCATGTCCTGGTGTTGTGTTTGGCCATCCAATAACAGTCTGCTGACAGCGAAGCCATAGAGAATGCAAGGATGTAGGCTGTGATTCTATTCTTTCTCCTGTTCACAGCCAGTACTGCAACATGCTGGATGCCTTGTTAGGCTATTTATTACATGCTTTTGTTGAACTAACAGTATTGTTGTTAGAGGCCTATCTTCCTTTCCTTAAAGAGAACAGCATCACCATTAGTGAACAGATATCTTGTAGTTCTATTCCCCCAACAGCTGGAATGATTCATATGCCCTGCCCTGCTGATTCATGTCAGGACCAGTGCTACTTTATTTTCACCAAGATGTGACAGGTGCCACCTTTCTTACAGAAGCTGAATATCTCTAAACTTAAATATGCACCCTTGAAATACAGAGAATCATGCCGTGAATTCTGCATAGTTTACATTTTTTTCGGCATAAGCGTAGCCACATTTGAAGAAGAGGAAAGAGGTGTCATCAAAAGCAGGAACAAGAATGAATCTGAATTTTAACTATTCTGAATTTTTACCACAATATATTATTATGTGGTATTTGCTTCCTGCAGAACCACAGCAACATACATTTGCGTATTTGTCACACCAGTGATGTATAAAAGAGGAATCTTGTCTATTGTGGATTTTTAAGGAAGTAGTTTCTGCATGTGTGCTGCATTGCAGTTCATTTTCAGTCTCTCTCTATATCTGTCTTTTATGCTTTCTTTCTCAGGAGATGCATGCAATCAGCATAGCTTTCTCAGGAGACGTCTGTTATCTACACAGCTAGAAAGGAACAGCCATTACTATTACGTATTTCAGTAAACTGCACCAAAATGATTTAAAAAAATATTGCACTTAGCCAATATGATGGCAAAAGGCAGTGGCAGAAATGTTGGAGGAGTTAGATTTAGAAGGGCAGAGAGAGACTTTATAATATACAGGCAGTAGGACCTCTTGGAATCAGCGGATTCTAGTTGTGCATTCTTTGGATAACTTGAGTGCTTAGCTTATCTATGATTCTGTTGTAGTCCCAGCTGACACTCTGCACTTAGTTACATTTTGCTATAATAGAAGAAAAAGTTTCCCCCCTTTCATTCCACATACAAAAAAAGAAACGTGTGTTAACTTCCCCCTCCTTTGCCTCATCCATTCATCTTGCTTTTCACACAGTTGGCCTCTGCAGCAGTTCTCTGAGTATGTTGTAGCCTGCCAAGGGGCGGGAGATGAATAAGGCAATGAGTATCCAGCTTTATTATTTCATTGTGTAAAACATTTTCAGTAGTTTTAATTACTGGGACACCACTGTTGCCTGCCACCACTAATATATCACAACTCTGCCCTGAGGTCGTTCCACCTTTCACGGTCTAATTTCAATGATTTCAAATCCCCTGAACAAATCTGAGCAGAAAATGCAAAACAGAGTTTCTTTAGTGCCATCCACAGTACATAGCATGCCCTTTACTCTGCCAAGAGACAATCCTCATGAGCTCTGTGTGTTAAAAATGGGTTGAGCATAGCACTGCCATTTCTGTTCATCGGTCAGAAGTAGCAAAACACACTGATGAGCAGTGAGATGGTGAAGCATGTGTATCTCTGGCTATTATTTATGATTTGGCATGGTTGTACTGAAAATACTCTCCTGTGCATCTATGTTAGGGATTTCTAAATAATTCCCAAAATGCCTTGTAATGTGAATATATATATATATATATATATATATATATATATATATATATATATATATATATTTTTTTTTTGTATTATAAATCATGCAGATCTTGATAGAATGGCAGGTCCAAGTTATTGAATTAAGTGCAAAAAATATGCACTGGAATACAGGTAGACTGAAGTTTACTGGTCACTGTTTTCTGCATCTTCCTGTTTGCTATGTATGTTACTTTAAAATGGTCCCCTCTAACAAGTCACCCTAAGCAGACTGTCTGGCATTGCTACAGGCAGACACTCTACTAATAATTCTGCCAACAGCAAATTAAATGTGAGCACGCTGTCTGCATTTATTGCAATTTTTCCCTGTATAGTATTCTCATTTTTATTTACTAATGTATTTTTTTCTTTGGTAAAGAGACAGATACATATATCCCTGAAGAGCATCTTCATTCATGATGGAGGAATGCATACAGAAGACATGGTGTCTTAGTACTCATCAGTACAATGGTCAACAGTCATAGTGAAGTCACGTTCTAGCTTCAAATAAGTAAATACATACATGATTACAGAGTGACTCTTACAGGAAAGAAACCAGTAAAAGGAACTGTGTGTCTGTAGCTGATAAGGTATTATAACTGAATGGATGGAAAGGAACACTTCATCAAGAAAGCAGTGGATGATGGTAGAGCAGTAAGCTGACATTAAACCATGTAGGTTGTCATATAGGTTGGGAATATAGTCATTCTCTTTCCTAATACGTCCAGTTAGAAAAATGTGTCTTACATAATATATTCAACTGTAAACTATGTACTACTTAAACAAATGAACTACTAACTTCACTCTTCCAACTAATGGAGTTACACATTCTTATTTATTCAAAGAAAGTATTTAGCACCACATCTTCATTCATTCACTTCATTCACATCACAGCTCCCTATCAGATGTACATGATCCAATCACGCGAGTCCCAACACTTTGTGAAAATTGAATTGCAGTTCAAGTAACTAACAGTGAATTCTAAAGCTAACTGTAAAATCTTTAAAACATTCTTTGCAAAGGAGTAGTTCCATTAATAAGGGGACTGCACTCCTCACCCATGCAACAGATGTGTACTAACTCCAAAATCACTCTACTTTGGAGTAGAAAAAATACTTCCAACATACCACAACTCATACTTGCTATATGTTAACCTCATATTCTCATCTTCAGTAGAGTCATGTTGGGGATCACAGAAAAAAGCCTTCGATTTTCACTAGGTTAACATTTTAGGTTTGTAAGTGTGTTTTGCATATGCAGTGTGAAAAGTTTAAATTTAGTTTTTGAATGCACCTAAAGTATGGACGTTTTATTGGAGGTTATGATACACCAAGGATGTAGATAGACATCTGGTGACAGTCCAGAAAAAAAACTTTTGAAACTTTTGATGAGATACCAAGTGTGTACATACATTTGTAGGTCAATACTAGAATCCTAGTCCAGATCCAGATAACCATAGTAGCTTAGCCATAATACCCCAGATTGTAGGTACTCATCGAAATGGCTAATGTGTACCTAGTTTCAACCACTTTCAATGAGGGCCCGAGGGGCCACACTGAGGGTTGTATTTATGAATGCTCGTCCATTCATCCAGTTAACTTTTAAAAGGAGTCAAGCAGCCATTTTGCCTTACATCCAAAGGAAGTCAATCTCATAAAAGAGGGATTCCCTGTGATATATATTTATCTCACCAGCAAGTCTTATTTATGTATCACTGGAAGATAAGATCTCCTGAGCATGTGTTGAGGATGTTTTTAGTTTTGCGGGTTTGCAGAAGTTCACATAGGACTGGATCTTTTGTGGCTCTGTAAGCTAGACAGAGGTCACCTCTCAAGAGTCTGTTGTTGTTGTTGTTGTGTCTTTCGGCTTATCCCGGTTAGGGGTCGCCACAGCGGAACTCCGGTCTGCTAATGTTTGGTAGTGGATTTTTATGTGCCGTGTTACCAGCCCTGATGCACAACCTTCAATGAAGGCATGCCCATTCACGCATGCCTCCACACAGAAGATGCTCTAGCTGAGAATCGAACGCAACAACATCTTGCTGTGAGGTGACAATGCTACCGCAGCACCACTACCGTGGGTTTACACCCCTCAGGAGTCTGTAAGAAACAGAAAAGAGAGAGAGTACACTTAAAGGCACTCTAGGTAGCTCAAGGAAGACACACCTTTGATTATCTTTGTGAGGAAACACCGCAGTCTCCCAAGCTGGGTCATATGCTTAGAGAGGTACATATTAAAGAAGCAATCTGCTATGATCTTGATGAAGGAGGAGTAGAGAGGAATGATAACTTTAGATCAGGAGGAAATATCCCTGGTGATTAGCCTGGCAAGGGTAAAGGATTTCATAACAGCAGTGCACACATGATGATCAAGGACTAGTTAATTGTCTGTCGAAGTACCCAGGGCCCTTATATCTGAGTCATATTTCAAAGGGGTGTCACCCATGTGGTAGAGGTATGAGTGTCCAGTTTTGCCTAAACACACAATGTTGTATTTCTTAGCATTTAGTTGTAGGCTGTGGTCCTGGCACCACTTATTGGTGCATGTTAGTCTCTCCTGAAGTTTGGAGGTCATATGTGCAGTTAATGACTGTTGATATCAGATTCAAAAGGAGCCATGCCTCTCATACTAATAGATTGGGTTCTATTAGTTAGCCAGTTTACTATCTAGCAGATAACATAGAGGTTTATGTTTAATTTGATTAGCTTGTTGATAATGCCAGAATAAGGGATGGTATTGAGGGTCTTGTCTACATCCAGGTAGGCAGTGTGAACCAATCTGCCCAAGTCCAAGGCATCAGTGACATGTTCAAAAAGCCTACCAGGTTCAGGAGGCAGTATCTGCCTTTAACAAAGCCAAACTGGTTTGAGTCCATGGCTTGCATACTGATATAATGCATTCCATTGCTTTGCAGATAAGACTAGTAAGGCTTATGGGTCTGTAGTTTTCTGGATCGGAAGTGAACCCCCTTTGTGGAGTGGGATGACTAGTGCAGTTGTTCATTTCTCTGGCACAAGTCTAGTGGACAGGCTGCAGCTGAATAGGTTTAGTAATAAGTCTTCCAGGTAGTGTCTGGTGCTGACATCAAAGCACCCTGGCACATCATCAGGGCCAATGGAGCTAATGTTGCTAGCTTTGGAGAGAGCATTCTGGACCTGCTCAGAGGAGATCAGAAAGGGGTGGTGGGGTCTACTAATAAGTTGAGGTTGTTAGGGGAAGATACAAAAATAAAGATGTTCTCATGGGGATGAGTAAGTGTTGTTTTTCTATTTTATCTCTGAGCATTGCTGGGCGTTACCCTCTATGGCTTCTGACATACAGTGGATATAAAAAGTTTACACACCCCTGTTAAAATGCCAGGTTTTTCTGATATAAGAAAATGACACCATAATAAATCATTTCAAAACTTCTCCCACCTTAAAGTGACCTATAACCTGCACAATTCAATTGAAAAACAAACAAATCTGATAGGGGAAAAATATAAAAAAATAAAAAACCTACAATACGCTGGTTGCATAAGTGTGCACACCCTTAAACTAAAACTTTGTTGAATCACCTTTTGATTTAATTACAGCATTCAGTCTTCTTGGGTAGAAGTCTATCAGCATGGCACATCTTGACTTGGCAATATTTGCTCACTCTTCCTTGCAAATGTGCTCCAAATCTGTCAGATTGTGAGGGCATCTCTTGTGCACAGCCCTCTTCAGGTCACCCCACAGATTTTCTATTGGATTTAGGTTTGGGCTCTTGCTGGACCATTCCAAAGTTTTAATTTTCTTCTATTAAAGCCATTCTTTTGTTTATTTGGATGTATGCTTGGGGTCATTGTCATGTTGAAAGGTGAAATTCCTCTTCATCTTTAGCTTTCTAGCAGATGCCAAAAGGTTTTGGGCCAAAAGTGACTGGTATTTGGTACTGTTCTTAATTCAATCCACCTTGACTAAAGCCCCAGTTCCAGCTGAAGAAAAGCAACCCCCAAAGCATGATACTGCCACCACCATGCTTCACCGTAGGGATGGTGGTTTTTTGGTGATGCAAAGTGTTGTCTTTATGCCAAATGTACTTTTTGGAATTGTGGCCAGAAAGTTCAACCTTGGTCTCATCAGACCATAACACATTTTCCCACATGCTTTTGGGAGACTTGCTGTATTGTTTTGCAAATTTTAGTGGGGCCTGGATGTTTTTCTGTGTAAGAAAATGCTTCCATCTTGCAACCCAACCCCATAGTCCAGAAATATGGAGAATACGGGAGATTGTTGTCTCATGTAGTACACAACCAGTACTTGCTAGAAATTCCTGTAGCTCCTTCAATGTTGCTGTAGGTCTCTTGGCAGCCTCCCTGACCAGTTTTCAGCTTGTCTTTTCATCAATTTTGGAGGGGCGTCCAATTCTTTGCAACATAACTGTTGTCCCATATTTTCTCCACTTTTTGATGACTGTCTTCACTGTGTTCCATGGTATAGCCAATGGGGTGGAAATTTTTTTGTACCCTTCTCCTGACTGATGACCTTTCAATAATAAGATCCCTTTGATGCTTTGTAAGCTCTCTGTGAACCATGGCTTTTGCTGTAGCAGCCCAGCTAAGTAAATGTCAAGAAAATCCTACTAGGACAGCTGAACTTTATTTGGGGTTAATCAGAGTCTCTTTAATTGATGGCAGGTGTGTCCTCAAGAAGACTGAATGCTGTAATTAAATCAAAAGGTGCTTCAACAAAGTATTAGTTTAAGGATGTGCACACACAAAACAAAGTATTCGTTTAATGGTGTGCACACTTATGCAATTAGTATATTGTACTTTTTTTATTTTTTATATTTTTCCCCTAACAGATTTGTTTGTTTTTCAATTGAATTGTAGTGGTTATAGGTCATATTAAATGTGGAAAAAGTTTTGAAATGATTTATTGTGGTGTCATTTTTTTTCTATATCACAAAAACCTGGCATTTTAACAGAGGTGTGTAAACTTTTTATATCCACTGTAGCTAGTGAAGGCTTTTTGGTTGTTCTTAACAGAGGTGGCAATTCCCAGTTCCTATTTCATTTTGGAGGATTTTATTTTATTTCTGAGTTCTTTGTTGATCTTTCAGAGTTTGCCTCTAGATGTTGAGGTATTTTAGTTAGTTAGTTAGTTAGTTAGTTAGTTAGTTAGTTAGTTAGTTAGTTAGTTAGTTAGTTAGTTAGTTAGTTAGTTAATCTATTTATTTTTTTTTATTTTTATTCTGACATTTGTTTACTAGGAAAGTCCGACTGGGTCAGAAAGAACCCATTTTCAGCAGAGGCCCGGGGAGAAAAGCTCCAGCTACATTCAAACATTTGCAATCTTTATACAGGAAACATAAAATTTTCTTAAGTGAGTTATAAGTTCATACTGGCATGTGCAATACAGAGATCAATAGGATTTTATACATATATACATATAGTGTACAATACAGAGACCAACAGAATTTTATATATATACATATATTGTACAATACAGAGACCAACAGAATTTTATACACAGATAGCAGCAATTCCTGGGCTACAGTAAAGCTGATATAAGGCAGATGATAAATATTCAAATAAGTGAGGTAGATATGCAACTAAATGGATAGTGAAAAAGAGATACAGTCTGGTGTCATCTGGAGAGAGGATTAGTGTGGCTTAGAGCAGGGGCACAGCCAGGAGTTGAGTGCATGTTTCAGTATAGTTCAAAAGGCAGGTAAGTTAGTGATAGTTCTTACTGGTAGTGGAAGAGAGTTCCATGCTTTGGCAACATAGTGGGAGTAGAGTTTTTTTCCCACTGCTTTAGAGGGTTTGTACATAGAGAGAAGCTCTTTGTCTGTGGACCTTAGTGTTCTCTTAGGGCTGTATGGTGTATTGATGTTTAGTACTGGGCAGCCTAGTGGTTTGTAGACTAGATTGTGAAATGTAAGAAGCTGGGTATATATTTGGTAGTTTGGCAGTTCTACCTAGGTTAGATTTTTTTATGATAAACAGTGATGAGTTCTAGATTTTGAGTTGGTGGCAAACTTGGCTACTTTATTGTAACACTGTTCTAATTTGGATATAGAGGAACTTTGTAACTTAGTAAGAAATGGAGCACCATAGATTAGGGGGGGTAGAAGGAAAGTCTTATTGATTGTTTTTTTGGAAGAGGAGGATAGTGTGTGTTTGTTTCTGTAGAGTGTGTCAAGTTTCTGCTGGGTTTTCTTAATGTTTTTCTGAATGTAAAGATCAAACTGAAGGTAATCATCAAGGCCACACCCAGGTATTTGGTGTGGTGAACAGTTTCAATGGTGGTGTTATCAGACGAGAGAATTCTGAAGTCACTTAAATTAGAAGTACAGCTTTTAGGTTGAAAAAGAAGCAATTTGCTTTTTGGGGGGTTGAGGAATAGCTGGCAGTTAGTAAGCCAGGATTTGATTGCTTAGAAACTTTGTTGAGTATTGGAGAGAAGATGGGATAGTGTGCGAGAGGCACATATTGTAGTCGAGTCATCAGCATATTGGATGAGTGTTCCACTAGTTGCAGCTCTACAGAGGTCATTAGTAAAAATGCTAAAAAATAGGGATCCTAGGATGGATCCCTGTGGGACTCCAGCGGGATTTGAAAGAAAGGGGGAGATGACATTTGACCATTTTATTAATTGTTCTCTATTGTTTAAGTAACTGTGGAATCAATATAGGGTAGAAGTGGTGATTCTTAGGTTAGTGAGCTTTATTAAGAGAAGAGAATGACACAGTATCGAATGCCTTGGACAGGTTAAGAAACAGTGCAGATTCATAGCTACCTGAATCTCGAGCTCAGTTTACAAGGTCGTGAGGCAAGGAGGGTTTTAGTAGTGCTATGGCTTGAACGAAAACCATGTGTGTTAGTAAGGAAGTTATGCTGCTGTAATTATTTCATAGGCTGTAAGTGAATACACTTTTCTAGTATTTTAGAGATAGGGGGGAAGATTGGCCATAGGTCAAAAGTTAGTAAGTTCAGTGGAGTTACCTCCTTTGTGGATGGGGATGATGTGGTATTTTTTCCAGATGTGAGGTACTGTGGATTCAGCTATGGATCAATTTACCAGTATGCTGACTGGGTATGAATAGACTCGGCTGCAAATTTTAGGTATGTAGGAGGGAGGTTGTTAGCATAGATAGAGAAGGGTTTGAGTTTCTGCAGTAACTTTTTTATGAGGCTTGTGGTTACTGGTTGAAGAGTGAATAAGGTGTGGTTCTCGGGAGGTGTTTTTATGCTATAGGGGTAGTAAGAGTGTGTAGGTTCTAAGTCTGAGTGTGGAGGCTTGGGGGTGATAGGGAGGATGAGTGGCTAGTGTTTGAGGATTTGGTGATAAGGTCAGTTATTGATTTTATGAAGTGGATGTTGAATTCTTCAGCAATTTGAGATGGAGGGGAATTCAGTGAAACCTTGGTTTCCTTTTTTGTTCCTGGGTGGAGAAGAGTTGAGATAGTGGACCAGAATCTTTTTGGATTGGTTGTATGCTTTTGTTGTAGTAGAATATAGTAGAGCTGTTTGTCTTTGGTAATTAGCTTTTTTTTTTGATTACATAGCTGCCTACATGTAAGTAAAGCTTGTTCTTTATTACTTTGTTTTCATAGAGCCCAAGCTGAATTCCTCTTTTTCATTAGGTTTTTACATCCTTAGTTAGCCATGGCAAAGGACCGTTTTTAATTCTTTTAGTTCAAACTGGGGATAAGGTGTCGAGTAGTTTTAGGAAGCAGTTAAAAAAGAAGTTCACTGCCTCGTTTAGTGGTAGTACCTTTAGAGGAAATCCGTTTATTTTGCATAGTAGGTCATTAAATATTTCAATGGAAAAGTTAGAGAAAGATTATGAACAGTTTTTAGGGTGTGGGTTTTTGCAGGGTAAGTGTTTTCTGAGTGGAAAAGGCAGGTAGGTGGTCACTAAGGGTGTTTGTATATGTACCAGCATTGATGAGGTTAGTGGGGGTGTGATACCAGGATCCAGTCTAAGGCGGAATGGTGAGTGTATTGTTTGTTGTACCTAGTGGGGCTGCAGATTATTTGTGTAAAACTATATAGGATAATGTTGTTAGTGGGTAGTTGGAATTTAATAGTTTTCAAGTCTATACTGGTGTCTCCTAAGATGATGGTTTTAAGTTGAAAAGATTGGGTGGTCCAGGAGAGAATGTCTTCAAGAATAGGAGTGTTATTTTGTAGGGGACTTAAAGAACAATTATGCAGATTCTCTTTAAAATGTTAAAGTTTAGGAAGGCTATCATAATTTCTGCTGGGGGAAAAAGTAGGGATGTTAAGAATGGTTGATTTTGAGGCTGTCAGAATAGAATAATGCTAAGCCTCCACCATTCCTTTGGGTTCTATCAGCCCTGAGTAAGTTGTAGTTTGGAGGTCGGAATTCAGAGTCAGGTATGTTGGGCTTTAGCCATGCTTCAGTGAGGACAAGTATGTCGGGTTTATGTTGATCTATCCAGGCATGAAGGGAGAATATTTTGTTACCTATGCTTCTGATGTTGGCGGTTGTAAAGCTTAGTTTTTTAGTGAAGTTTTGTAGGGATTGTTAGTGGCAGGGCCTGGGTTTGGATGGATGTCACCACATTGTGGTAGTAGAGAGATTAGATAGGAATATATATTGCTCAGTTTTTTGGAGGGGCTGGCTATATGTGGTATTAGATTGGGTTTGCTATGTGTATAGTCCAGGAGTTTAGGAACTAGCAAGTAGGGTAAACTGTATAGAAAGAGGAGAGGGGAGATATTCTGGTAACTAGAATGGTGGGTTGGAAGATTGGAGGTATAAGTATTATTGGGGGTAACTATTCTTGGGGTAAGTTGAGGAAGTGATGTTGATTGTGTGAGGATTATTAATGTGGTGGTAATTGTGGATAGTATTATTGTGGAGTAACAGTGCATGGTGGGGAGCTAGTATGGATTGTACTACTTAATGTGAGTGGAAAAATGGGTGTAGTAGGTAAGAGTTTGTAGCATGGGGGGTGGGGGTGAGTAGTCAGGGGTTCTGTGGGAGTGATTGGTTGAAATGGGAGACTGGAGGGAGGTTGTGAGTAGTTGAGGGAAGGTGAGGTGAAGCTATCGAAGTTTAAGCTTAGGTGTAGTGGGGGTGGGTGGGATGGTGAATAGAGCAGGCAGAAGTGAGACAGAGATCTGAGAAGCTAAAAACAAAAAAAAAAAGCTAGTTACGAAAATAAAGTTCCCAAAGATTCCAAAGCCAACCACAAGGCATTCTATAGTTATGTCAAGAATCTAAATGGCAATGCTCAGATCTGCTCTGAGCTACAACAGAATGGCACTAAATAAACTGATCCCAAGGATATTGTCAATATCCTGGCAGATTGATTTAGTGTCAACTTCACCCCCCTCTCACCCCTTAAAGGGCCCATCTCGATACCAAAAGACTGCCAAATTTTTGTAATCACGGCCACACAGGTAGAAACCGCACTCTCCAAAGCTAAGAATACAGCATCCAAGGGACCAGATGACATCCCGGGCTGTGTACTACATGATCTACAAAATGAACTGGCACCTCACCTAAGTGTCATGTTTAATCATAGCCTCACCTCAGGCTTTGTGCCCACTGAGTGGTGCACAGCTACAGTTATCCCACGCCACAAGTGGGGATCCACCTTGGATCCTGGGAACTATCGTCCCATCCGTCTGACGAGCCTGATCTGCAAGGGCATGGAACACATTATCATGGAACTTATAAACAAAGACATTGGCAACCTTCAAACACTGGACCCCATAGAGGTTGGGCTTGTGAAGAGCCGATCTTGTCTCCTGAACCTGATTGACTTCTTCCAATCAGTCTCCAGAGCTGTGGACGAGGGTAAGGTGGTCCACACAGCCTATCTGGACCTCGCCAAGGCCTTCAACACCATCCCCCACTCCGGAATCATTGATAAACTTACTAAGCTGGGCATAAATCCTTATGTCACTCAATGGGTTACCAACTGGCTTACTGACAGAACCCAGACTGTAAAAGTAGTCAACTTCAAGTCCAGCTCCAGACAAGTGACAAGTAGAGTACCTCATGGTTCAGTCCTGGGACCGCTCTTGTTTGGCATCTACTTCTCTGAAGTATACGCCAACACTAAGGGACTCTGGCTAACAAAGTTCGCAGATGACTGCAAACTGGGAGCCATTACTGAATCCCCAAATTATGTGGATATTCTACAAAAGGGCCTTACAGAAACAGATGCTTGGTGCCAGAGCCATGGGCTCAAGCTTAATGCCAAGAAATGTATAGTTATCCCCTTTGGGAAGAAAACATGTACCCATGAATTACCACATAGATGGCAGTACACTAAATACAGAAAGTGTGATGAGAGACTTAGAGCACAGGTGGACAGTTGTCTCACCTTCGATAACCACATCGCCACAACAGTCAGGAAATCCTTCTATGTGGTACACCTCATCACTAAGGGATTGTCATCCAGAAAAAAGGAGGTCATTATCCCACTGTACTCATCCATCATTAGACACATTATAGAGTACAATGACCCGTTTGGTATGTACCTCACAAGACATCTGCAACAGCTGGAAAGGCTGCAGAAATACCTCACTAAAAGAATCGCTAGATGCCCTATGCTGACCATCTAAAAAAAACTCCAGCTATACTCTGTGGCATATCGTCTACTCAGAGGCAATCTATGCTTAACATACAAGGCCATGTCAAACCCTGAGCTGTTGGACATGCTCCACTTAAAGAAATCCCAATCCCTCAGAGCCACATGCTCCAGGGATCTAAACCTTGTCATCACAATGAACAAAACATGCTGGAGAGACAGGTTCCTGACCCAGAGACTCCCCATACTCTGGAATAGACTTCTCATACATGTCAAGCAGAGTGCCTCCTTGGCCCTCTTCAAAAGGAACCTTGACGATTGGATGGCAGATAGGAAATTCACCCTGGGGATCATGTAAGTCACCCTGCTAGACAGGGGTCCAAGGAAGTAAATATTGTGGGAAGGAATATCCAGGGAATTGTTATGGCTAGGCTTGTATACATATATATATATATATATATATATATATATATATATATATATATATATATATATATATATATATATATATATCAGTTTTCTAAAGGACCACAGGTCAGTGCCCAATCATTTAAGTATGTTATCATTTTTCCATGCATTTTCAAACTAGATTATTGCAGCTAGAGAGGAGGCAGTATTTTTTAGAAAAAAATGGGGGGGTGTCCAATAGCAGCTGGCCCTAGCTGGTGTGCACGCCAATGTCCCCTTTATAGAGATACTGATTTTTAGGTAGAAGTAGCCTTGGTATTTTATAGCAAGGAAGATATACTATACATTGCTAATGAACGCTCTTTACTGTCAATGTTTAGGCATTCAGGAGTGGAGTTAGGATGCTACAGCCAGCATGATACTTGTGGAAATTAGCTACTTTGAGAATGTAGGCAAAAGTGTTGGGTAGCTGTAGGAGAAAAGAAAAATATAAAAAGAATGTAGAGCGAGATTGGGAGGGAGAGGATTAGGTTATCAGCAGCAGTGTATAATCACAAAACAGTCTTCTGGTAAAGATGAAAAACATATGCAGGAAATAAAACACATAAAATAAAATAATTAGTCTAACCTAGCATGAGTTGACTTACCCTCTACTCCAGGTATTCCCAGGCAGTTTCTGTTTCAGTAATTTGCTAACAATGCCAGCAGGCCAAAAACAGCACAGTATTATTAGGTCTGATATGAAATAAAATTGAGGCAGCCAGGTCTACCTTCGACAGTAAACAGGGATCCGCATTGTGGAAGCTATTTAACTAATCCAACAGTACTAGTCAATTGGTCAGTAAACATGGAGCAGCAAAACACTGAGCAGAAGAAACTGTAAGGTCACTTACTGTATTTAAACTCTAATAATTCCCAATCAAACTGCAATTAGGAAAAACCATTCAGTGCAGTATGTAATATACAGTAACACTCAGAAAATCAGACTTTTAGATATAAAATGGTGTAGAATTTGTATACCTTTCTTCTTTTTTACCTGATTGACGAGCAGACCATGTGTGGATTCCCGGGGGGACTTGGCAGATTACCAGAGGCTGATAAAGTTTAAAAATGGCACTTACCAGACTTTGAGCAAGTAAAAATTACCTTGGTACCATTGTCAGGTAATGGAAGAGTTGCAGATGTAACAAGGACCAATAGGAAAAGAGAAACAAGGCAACCAAGATCTGAGAAGCTAGCAGTACAGTTTTATCTACTGAAAAAAAAAATATATCAGTTTGCTGAAGGACCACAGGCCCAATCTAAGTATGTTAGAACTTTTCGTTGCTTTTTCAAACTAGATTATTGCAGCTAGACAGGAGGCAGTATTGTGTAGACAAAAAAGTGGGGGGAGTCTGATAGCACATGACCCTAGCTGGTGTGCATGCCAATGTCCCCTTTGCAGAGATTCTGATTGTTAGGTATAAATAGCCTTAGTATTTTACAGCAAGGGAGATATAACATACATTGCTGATGAGCGCTCTTCACTGTAGATGTTTAGGCTTCAGGAGTGGAGTTAAGATGCTACAGCCTGCATGATACTTGAGGAAATTAGTTACTTTGAAAATTAAGTTTGCTTTTATGGGCAATGTGTTTCTCCCTGTTATTATATAGTTTGTTCATACTAGGATTCTACCATACGGGTCCTCCATTATGGGATAAGCAAAAAGTTATATAAACATCACACCTTTTTGTGGGATTGGCCATAAATATGTATAGTCTGTACTTGGTATACATAATTATCTCATTTCTGTAATTGTGCAAAGATGAGATGGAACTCTTATCAGCCTCCATGGTGTACTGAAACAACCATCCACTGTTAAGAAGGCTAAATTCTCCATAGCCTCATTGGTTACCAGTATCCCTTCATAAGATGCAGGGTGGTCAAAAACTTAACCTAACCTAAGGAGAAACTGTGAGGATCTATGGGGAAATCTTCCCTATCACCCTAGATATGTTCTGTCTTGCACAGCTTAGAGTTTTGTCCTTTCACTGTACCCTCTTGAAGTTTAATTTACCTTTTTAGAGGCCAGTGAAACTGGAGTCTTCCTCTAGTGTGCCTTTAGAGGCTGAAGGCTCTGACTCTTGATCCACAAACCCTCTTCGTGAAACAGTAACTTAATCTAGCATTTCAAATAAATTGGTCCTGTGTCCCCCAGACCAGAAGCACCTTTTCCTCCTGGGGGTGGTTGTTCTTCTCTTACCTTTATAGCTTCCTGTGATGTTACATAATCTTTGGAAGCTTATCACCCCCTTGTCTTTGCTGGTTGACTTTACTGGAGATGTAGTTTGGAGAAAAAGGTTCTTCCCTCCCCTTTACAAACTTATACAGACTTTTTTCATGGCCTTCTATTGTCACCACAGGTATTTTAGAACCCCTGATCCTAATAAATCAACACTAGTGGATATGTCCACATTTTCCAGGTTGACGGACTGATTTATTTTTGTCTGTTCAGTTGTGAGCATGCCTTATTCTCTAGATTTTTTGTCTATTCACTGTTTTTCAAAAGTCTTTCCCAATAATTAGATCAGGGGTAAGATAAGACACTATGGCTACTGGGTGCAGATTTTTTCCACAACTGGTTTATACAGTCACCTGGTAAATCAGATTGTCACTTTTCCTCATAAATACAGAAAGCTTCAGAGGACCTTTAGGAAAATACTTTCTTCCTATAACTATATTGCTGGTTTACTTCTATAATCATGCTGCTTGAGCTTAGCATCCTCTGTAACTCTTGCTTATTTAGTTTTGCACAACAAATCATTAATTTCACAGTTGTATAAAATCTGAATGTAGTCTCTACCAATCAAGTTGTAATACAATCAGAGCCTGTGG
Organism: Protopterus annectens; assembly: GCF_019279795.1. Classification (NCBI taxonomy): domain Eukaryota; kingdom Metazoa; phylum Chordata; order Ceratodontiformes; family Protopteridae; genus Protopterus; species Protopterus annectens. The sequence continues at coordinate 189,836,017 of NC_056734.1, forward strand.
CCTTGGGACGTCCCCACTCTAGGCTAGTAATCAAAGAGCCTGAATCCTCACCACTGACACTGGAGAGAAATGTTCACTCCCTACAATACAAATTGATACACTTAGTATTTCCAGATGCAGACTTCTCTGCATCAAGCACAATTTCTGTTAAGAGCACACATGGAGCACACTTGGCACAGAGTCTGGGTTTCTCTCTCTGTCTCTTCCCAAGTCCCCATTAAGGCTACCCACTAGCACAGCTTCAGAGTTAAGTCCTCAGCCGAGTGCTCAAGCCAAGTCCTCCACCACTCTGTCTGTGAAACTAGTGCTTTGTGTCTCTGCTTAAGTAGCTGACACACACACACACACACACACACACACACACACACACACACACACACACACACACACACACACACACAACACATACACACACACACACACACACACACACACTCTTTGAGATTTAATTTTCACACACACACTCGCACACACATGCACGCACACACACACACACACACACACACACACACACACACACACACACACACACACACACACACACACACACACACACACACACACACACACACACACACACACACACACAGACACCCACACACCTGGGAAAGGCTGGCACAAATTACCTGCTCTAACAAATTTGCCCAGACTATAAGGTAGATTCACTGTCACCAGTCAGTTACTATAAGGCTCTTAAAATGGTACCAAATTATACTAAGTGAAGTCAGTATTAATACAAATGGTAATGTTGGCCAAAAAGTCAAGCTTTCAGGAGTGGGCAGAGTTACCTCCAAATAAATATGTGCAAATGCTCTCAAAACTTAAATATTTTCTAAAAAGGACCAGCCACAATGAAAAATTTAAATATAGTTAATAATAAATAATAAAAGAACATGAAAATACTTAAGATCTATTTACAGTATACACCAGAGTTTCAGACACAGGAAATATTAAAAATAACACAAATGGAAAGTTTCACACAGTTATAGAAAAACAGTATTTAGCTAGTCTCATTATCTATTCCCAGTTGACTAAAAGAATTAATGGTCCTACTTACTGAATACAGCAAGGCAAGATGGGTGAGTGGTCCTTGCTGTCAGATCCAAGACAGAATACTTGTGAGACTTCAGTCTCCTCTAATATTAAAACATTATTTCTGTACAGAATGACATCACATACATCTGGTCATCTGATTTCTAGTTCCCATGCAACCCCCACTGCCAGAAGCTGTCAGGGTTTAGCACCTACAGATACAACATTGCTCAAATGTGGTGTAGCTGCTGAAAGTCATAAAACCATAAAATCATTCCACTTTTCCTACAGGAGATACAACCTATTATCTGGAATAGACAGCGTGTCTCTGTCTTCCTTCAAAATTGTGGAATAACATCTTTATGGCCTAACCCATAAAGTAATTTAATTTCAAGAGTATTTTTCAAAGTCAGGTGGATTAACCTCTTCTCTTCCAGTATATGCTGTTAAAACATATGCATTTAATTAATTTACAATAATATATGTACATTTATTTTCCTTCCAGCAGGGAGCAATGTTGATACATTTTAACACAAGCAAACCTCATAAATACATTTTCAGCAAAAGCATCTGTGCAAATCAGTTTGATATACAAATGACATATAATTATTTACAAAATTCCAGCTAGCTGTGCTGGCATATGTTACACATCCACTATCTCTCTTCACTTGGTATGGCTGGCAGTACCTCCTATCATCACATCTCTCCCCCCTTTGAAGACGCAAGCTAGTTTTTTAAGTGTTCCTTGAGAAACGTTGCTTGAGAGGAATGAGCTTATCTGGGAATACATTATCCCATACTCTGTCTTGAGAGCCCATCTACATTAGCATTGCTAACCCCACTACAGTGCTACATTTTCATATCATACGCGTGCAACCCTAGGCTCCACCTTAATAACTTGGCATTTTTCTGGCTGGCTCAATGTAGCCATATTAAGGGACTGTGGTCTGTCACTACAGTGAATTTCCTTCTATACAGTTAGAGTTGAAGTTTCTGCAATGCCCACACTATGGCTAAGCATTCTTTTTCTACTGCTGCATAACATTCCTCCATAGGTTGGAGTCTATGGCTGAGATATACCATTGGGTGCTCTTCTGCCTCTGAGGAAACCTGGCTAAGTACAGCACCCACCCCATGGTTTGAAGCATCCACCTCCACAACAAATTATTTGCTGTAAGCTGGACTGGCTAACACAAGGGGCCCTCCCAAAGCTCATTTAAGCTTTTGGAATGTCAGCTTGCAGACTGGGGTCCACACTACCTTGTCTGGCCTTTTTTCCTTGTCATGTCTGTGATGGGAGCAGCTACTGTACTAAAATTGGGAATAAACTTTCTGTAGTACTCAGCTGTCCTCAAGAATGCCCTCTCCTGTTTTTTGGTAATAGGGCAGGCCAACTCTAAATGGCTTCCACTTTGACAGGGTTTAGCCTGATCTTGCCACTCCCACTCTATATCCCAGGTTGGAGACCTCTGCCATACCCACCTGACACTTACTAGGCTTAATGGTCAACTCTGCTTTTTGCAATCTGCCCAGGAACTCCTTGACATGCCGAAGGTGCTCTTTCCAGGAATGACTGTAGATAGCAATACTGTCCAGATAAGCAACTGCATAATCTCCTGCTCCTGCTAGGATACGATCTACCAGTCAATGGAAGGTCACTGGGACATTTTTCATCCCAGAGGACATCTATGTAAACTCATATAATCTGAAAGGAGTCACAAAGGCTGACCTCTCTCTCTAGCTGTGGGTGGCAAGGGCACTGCCAGTAGCCCTTGGGCAGATCAATAGTGGTTAGATACATAGCCCCACCCAGCTGCTTTAAGGCTTCATCTGGCCTAAGCATGGGATAAGCATCTGATTCTGTGTGACTATTTAGTTTCCTGTGGTCCACAGAGAACCTGGTGCTGGCATCTTTCTTTGATACCAACACCACTGGGGAAGCCCAGGGATTGCTGGACTCCTGGATTACCCACAGTTCCAACACTTCCTGTATCTCCTCCCTCAGCGTCTGTCTGACTCTCTCAGGCACCCTGTAAGGGGCTTGTTTGATAGGTCTTTGGGTCCTGTATCCACATGGTGCTGCACCAGGTGGATGCACCCAGGTTTCCCAGTGAACATACCCGCAAACTCCTGTAGCACTGCACAGGTTTCTTGAACTTTGGTAGGAGACAGCCACTGGGATATTGCTACCCCTTCACGGAGGTGTCAATCCAAGCCTCACTGAGGAGATCAGTCACTAAATCCCACTCAGACTCCTCCTGCCATGTACTGCAAATACTCAGCACCAGGGCCTCCCCTCTCAATGTAAGGTTTCATGATGTTAACATGGTACAAGTTGTGCCCTTGCCTCCTGCCTAGCAGTTCTACCATGTAGTTAACATCATTAACCTTCCTTACTACTTTGAAGGTTCCCTCCCAAGCTACCTGCAGCTTATTCTGTCTGACAGGAATGAGAACCATCACCTGCTGCCCCACAGCATACTCTCTGACTACAGTGATCCTATCATACCAGACCTTTTTCTGCTGTTGGGCACTTACTGGTTCTCTTGAGCCAAGCCTATGAGTTCCCTGAGCCTTGTCATGAGGTTTAGGACATATGCCACAAATGACTCCTTGTGGGATTCACACTCACCCTCCCACTCATCACAAATCAAATCTAAACGTCCCCTAAACCTATGCCCATACAGTAACTCAAAGTGTGAAAAAACTGTGGATTCCTGGGATACCTCTCTGTAAGCAAACAGTAGATGAGGCAAATATTTGTTCCATTCTCTCTTAAACTGGTCTGCAAATGCCCATAACATGTGTAGAGTTTAACCTCTCCACAAGACCATTAGTCTGGGGATGGTAGGGGGGATAGTCTTTAGGTGCTTCACCCCACAGTGCTTCCACAGACAAGCCAGTAGATCTGACATGAAATTGGCACCTCTTTTAGTCAGTATTTCTCTCAGGAAACCTCTCCTGCTGAAAACCTCTAACAAAGCATTTGCCACCTTCTCTGTCTCAATGTTGGACAGGGCCACTGCTTCAGGGTATCTAGTTGCATAATCTACTACCATCATGATATACTTCTTCCCTATGTAATGTAGGGTACTCAGAGGTCCTGTAGAATACAAAAAGGAGAACACCAACTGCTGCAATACTGATTTTTTTTAATTCTGTTGGCCATTTTCTCCTCCCTCTCCTTCCATAAAGATGCCAAATTTATTTACTGGCTGTATGCAATGGTGCCAAATAGTGTGTTAGAGTCATGTCCACCGGCATGATATCAAAAATATACACAAATCCTCACTTCTTCACCAAAAAAAAGACAGAATACAAAAGGAGAACACCAACTGCTGCAATACTGATTTTTTAATTCTGGGTACCTCGCCTTTCCTCTTCTGAAAAATCAATGGGGTTAAATATAGAGCCAAGGAATTCTATAATTGCAACTCAAGGGGGGGTTATATATTATAGGATGTGTGGATGTAAGAGGTGGTGTATAGGAACCCAATGTATTTGGAAACGAAGGCCATTTCGTGAAAAAAAACTTTTGATGGAGTCAAGGTTTCATTCTTAATTGAAAACTATTTTCCAAATGGGATGAAACATGGAGGTGTGAGTATGTTTGTGATATATATATATATTTTTTCACAGTATATATGGATAAAATAATGTTTAAGTAAAGTAAGTTCTTTGTATATGTTCTTCACATAATATGTGTTTTCAAATATATTTTGATAAATTAATAATAATATGGTGCATTAATTATCTAATTAAAGATTTGTATAAAAATGGTGAGCACTTAGTAAAAAATGTATTCCAGGAGAAGGCTAAGGCAAAGTATTAAAAAAAAAAAAAATTGGTATTGCAGCAGTGTTCTCTTTTCCTTTTGTATTCTACATTTTTTTTGTGAAAAGAGGGAGGATTGTACTCAGAGGTCCTACAATACCCATAGCTACCTTCTGAAATGGATCCTCAATCACAGGAAAAGGCATCAGAGGAGCTTTGATCTTGTCTCCTGCCTTGCCTACTTTTTGGCATGGCTCACAGGTTCTGCAGTACCATTACATCCCTTGCAATCCCAGTCCAATAAAAGTTCTGAATAATACATCTCTTGGTACGCTTCATGCCCATATGAGCTGCAGAAGAAATGTCATGGGCTATGGCTAGAAGTGCCAGACAGTAGACTCTTGGAAGTACCAACTGCTGAATTACCTCACTCTCTAGCCCTCCCTCAGGGGTCCACTCTCTATACAGTAACACTTTGTTCCAGTATACAGAATACCCTTTTCCTTGAGAATCAGCTGCCTCCCTAGCTACCTCCCTCAAGCCTCTTAGTGTAGGGTCTGTGAACTGAGTCTGTCTCAGCTCTACTTTTGTGACTCTTCCCAGCTCCCCTTCCACAGGAAGTCTTGTATTCTCTGACAGCAGTGGCTTACTATCAGCCTGGGAACTACTACTCACCTCTGCCCTTGCAGCAGACACTCTGTCCAAGGGAACATGAGTACCTACCAGCAGCTGTGGCTCACCTTCAGGCTCACTGCTACAGGGTAGCTCCCTCCCTGAAATAGCCACCTCACCAGCCCTGGCTTCAGGTGTGAGGTCTGTCTGGGTCTCCCCCAGGCTACCAGACCCACATGCCTGTCTCCAAGCTTGACTGTATGTAACTGCATGCACACAAGATACTGCATTATCAAAGTCATTCCCTATCAAGATATCCGCAGGGGTATTCTCAAACACACCTATTTACTTGCTTCCTTTTCCACCCTCCCAGTCAAGGTGAACCCTGGACAAAGGCATTTGGAATGGGGCTCCCTCCTAAAGCTCTGACTGGAGTGGACTGCCCAAGCAAGTACTGCTCCTCTGTAACCACTGCATGCTTCACAATGGTTATGCCAGAGGCTGTGTCTCTCTTAGCAGTGGCCTGTTTTCCATCCACTAAGGTAGGATATAACCTCTTTTGATAGTTTGGACCCCTGATGTCTCCAGACAACTTACCACTGGCATACTGTTATTCCCACTTGTTGACTCCTCCACCTTCTGTTGCCCACATTGCCTCCATGGACATCTGTATGACACATGGCCCCACTGGTTACATTTAAAACATTTAACCTTTCATCCTGGCCGTGTACCTGAAGTAGTGGCTTCCCCTGTTACTGGTAGACTCTGTTGAGGTGGTTTAGGCTGCCCACCATGGATTCCATTATATCCATGTGCAGTGATGCTTTGATTGCTAAGTAAAGATCCCTTTTCTTCCTCAGCTCATCTGTAGAGTTACATTCTCGGTCTGCCATATCCTCAGGCAAAGCGCTAAGGGCTTGTCCACTCACTAAAAGGTCTGCCAGCCCTTCAAAAGTAGTGACCTGCCACCCACTCACCCACCTGTGATATAAGTGCTTAATATAATTACACAGACTTTCATCTGCCTTGCGTCTATGCTCACAGAATTTGCACCTAGAGCCCTTGGTCAACATTATACTGTTTACATACTCTCAAATACATGAATAAAACTATCAAAACGATCACCCTCTGTAAACTGTGGAAGAAATTTTCTGACCTTTACTGCTCTTTGGGTTCAGTTATTCCCTTCCCCATTACCTCCATGACCCTGGCGAAGAGTTAGCATCTCCTTTTCATGTCATTGCTGCTTCTCAGTTTCTTCAGCCTATAAACATTGCAGTCTCTCTGCTGATTCTGCTTCAACCTCCAAATGATGCAGTCTCTCTGCTGATTCTAATTCCAAATGTTTTGCCTCCAGTTCAAGTCTCTTTAACTCCAGATGAATTTTTTAAGTCCTCTGAGGAAAAGATGAAGTGTCCTGTTTCTGAGGGCTTTAAATTCCCATCACCAGACTGGTTATCCTCCTGGTTGCTGTTCTGAGCTGCGATTAAGGCTGGAATCACTTCCTATTTTGTCAAGTTGGCATGCACCAGTCCTTTGGCTTTGCACACCTTGGCCAACTGGTTCTTTGTCAGCTTCCTATAATCCTTTGCTGACATTTTTGCCTGGTCTCCTGACTAAACTAAACTAACAAAAAAATAAATGAATAAAACTGTTGTGATCTGAAACTCTGAATGCCTACCTTGTGGTTTCAGAGAGAATGCACACCTTTAGTGACAACTGCTTACAGGCTACAGAAGTTTAATATCTGCATCACTGTTCACCACTATGTGAGGTCCCCACTCTGGGCTAGTAACCAAAGAGCCTGAATTCTCACCACTAACACTGGAGACAAATATTCACTTGGAATACAAATGGATGCACTAAGTATTTACAGATGCAAATCTCATGCATCAAGCACAATGTGAGCACACAGGGAACACACTCAGCCTGGGATCTGGGTTTCTCTCTCTGTCTCTCCCTAGGTGCCCAGAAAGACTCCCCACTGGCACAACTTCAGAGTTATGTCCTCAGCAGAGTGCCCAAGCCAAGTTCTCCACCACTATCCCTGTGAAACCAGTGCTTCATGTCCCTGCCTAAGTAGCTGACACACACAGTCTTTGAGATTTAATTTTCACATACACACACACACACACACACACACACACACACACACACACACACACACACACACACACACACACACACAAAACTGGGAAAGGCTGGCACAGATTACCTGCTCTACCAGCTTTGCCCAGACTATAAGGTAGATTCACTGCCACCAGTCAGTTACTATAAGGCTCTTACAAGGGTATCCAGTTATACTAAGTGAAGTTAATATTAATACAAATGGCAATCTTGAACAAACAGCCAGGCTTTAAGGAGTAGCCAGATTTATCACCAAATAAATATGTGCAAATACTCTCAAAACTTAAATACTTTCTAAAAAGGACCAGCCACAATGAAAAGGTTAAATATATGTAAAAATAATTAATAAAATAACATGAAAATACTAAATATATATTTAAAGTAAACACCAGAGTTTCAGCCACAGGAAATATTAAAAATAACACAGGTGACAAGTTTTGCACAGTTATTGAAAAACAGTATTTAGCTAGTCTCACTGTCTATTCCTCATTGACTAAAAGAATTACTGTTCCTACTTGCGGAATAGAGCAAACCAAGATGGGTAAGTGGCCCTTGTTGTTAGATCCAAGACAGAATACAGAATACTTCTGAGACTTCCATCTTTTCTAATATTAAAACATTATTTCTGTACATAATGACATCAGATACATCTGGTCTCCTGACTTCTGGTTCCCATGCAGCCCCCACTGCCAGAAGCTGTCAGGGTTTAGCACCTACGTGTTACCATACACACAGACAGAGCATTGCTCAGATGTAGTGCAGCTACAGGAAGTCATAAAATCATAATCATAAAACCATTCCACTCTTCCTACAGGAGCTACAACCTATTCTCTAGTACAGGCATTGCTTCTCTGGCTCCCTTCAGAACTGTGGAATAACATCTTTATGACTTTAACTCATAAAGTAATTTAATTTCAAGAATATTTTTCAAAGTCCAGTGGATTAACCTCTTCCCTTCCAGTATATGCTGTTAAAACTATGCATGTGTAAAATGCGTGCTGCTCTTGATTTCAACTCACTAATGACGGAAATGTTGTCATTCAATCCAGGAGCACTCTCAACATCTAACCTCAGTTGCCAAACCATAGGTTCATAGGTTCATAGGTTCATAGGTTTATACTAGGCTATCTGCCCTAAGGCATTTATAAGCCTAGCCCAAAGTTTTGTGGCTTACGCCACCCCTTATATGAAAAAATACTGTGCCCATTAGTTTGTTGTGCCTCTGTCCAGCAGTTGATTCCCGGGGTAAACCTATGATCTCCCATCCACAGGTCAAGATTTCTCTTGAACAGAGCCAGCGAGGTGCTCTGCCTCACATGGACTGGGATTTTATTCCACAGCATAGGGAGTCTCTGAGTATAGGTTCATCTCTAAGTGTAGTAATTTATTATGCCAATCTCCACAATTCACCCACAATTGTACTTGTTCAAGACAAGAAAATAAAACTGCTTAAAATTTGCACAGTAATTAGAGTGCCTGGCCAATGCACTCCTATTATCTTTTTGTCCAATACTGTAGTCATGTTGATATATCCTCTTACTAAGCCTGTTCCTAGTCTTTCCTACATAGAACGCAAAACAACCATCACATGTAACCATATAAATCACCCATTCTGAACAACAATTAAATTTACCCCCTCTACACATAGAATTAAGTCTTCTGAGCTAATACTCCTCTGGGTCAGTGTTAATAAAATGGCACTGCCTACAAAGCCCACACGTAGTGGTGACTGGAAAACCACAGTCATCTTTAAAAGGCATCTCCAGCAAGAGTCTGGAGATTAATGTAATAAAATTACTACACCGAGAGATGGTTTGGCAGCTGAAGTTAGTGTGGCATGCATTTAAGTGCTTAATCACTTTTTAATGAAATGTTTCATGCATTTTATTTTATAATTTCATGATCTGTATATTTAATTCAAGTTTTTTATATTATATGTTAGTGACTAGGTACAATGTACATAACCACTAAGGGCATATACCTTTAAATTAATTTTGTTTAATGACTGCTTCTTTGAGAGAGGTGCTTGGAATTCCTAAGATCCATTCCAGCAAGAATGACTCTTTTTTTCATCCCATAGTTGCTGCTCATGGGACAATGATTGAACCATTGGCCAAGTTTATTGATTACAAATTGAAGTCACTTTTCAACCAATCTGACCATCTGACCATATTATTTGGGATTTGTGGGACTTATTAAATAAGTTGAGAGATATTAATATGGATTGTGATTATTTGTTTGTCACCTGTAATATTTGTATTTTGTACAGAGTTATACCTCAAGATGAAGGACTTCAATGGTTTGAAGAAACAGTTTCAAGCTATGGGGCACTGTCCAATACTGACTTATGGCTTGTGATGGTATTTATGGAAATTGTATTTCACAATAACTATTTGCCATTTGAAGGAGAGCATTATAAGCAACACTATAGTGTGGCAATGGGCACAGTCTGCACCCCACTATTCGTGAATGCATTGCTCCTCTGGTGGGAGGTAGAACGGGTCTTCAAACTCTCAGGTTTTGCTGACTTGTTTGGGCTATTTTTGTTATTTAGCTGATATGTTAATTTTATGGAGGGGATCTATGGACAGCTTTGAGAAGTTCTTTATGGAAATAGTAGTACAATATTTCTCAAGTTCACTTATTGCATTAACTATTACCAGATTAATTACTTGGACATTGAGTTAATCAAAAATCCCCAAGGTCAGTTGGCTACACAGATTTATAGAATGCCAATGTTTTGCAAAGCATTTTTATCTTTTCTGAGTAGTCACCCCTTCCATCAAAAGAAGGGAATAGGAAAAGGTCACATAATTCATGTTTCTAGACTGACTTCGATTCGAATGATTCGGTTTGTTTGGTACAATTTGAGAGATTGTTAAAAATGTTTTTGGATCGTGACTGACCTCTATCTCTCCTTACAGAGATGCACAAGGTGATATGGGTGGGAAGGAATGACAAGTATGCCCCTATTATAGTTAAGGGTATCACCAATACTGTACAGCACAATAGCGATTGAGGCAATTATCGTACCAATATGATACTTCACTTCTCTTTGGATGCCTGGGACATTCAAGGAATTATGAGAAAGTATCGGTTCTTGTTACAACAAGATGAAGCAACCAGAAATTGTTTTAGTGATGAACCAACATTTATGTTTAGGAATAAGAAAAATATAAAGCAATTGCTGGAGACGGCTTTTAAAGGTGACTGGGGTTTTCCAGTCACCACAAGGAGTGGGCATTGTAGGCAGTGCCGTTTTATTAACACTGACCCCGAGGAGTATTGGCTCAGCAGACTTAATTCTATGTGTACAGAGAGTAAATTTAATTGTTGTTTGGAATGGGTGAATTATCTGGCTACATGTGATGGTTGTTCTACATTCTATGTAGGAAAGACTCAGAACATGCTTAGTAAGAAGATATATCAACATGATTACAGTATTAGACAAAAAGATAGTAGGAGTGCATTGGCCAGGCACTCTAATTACTGTGTGAATTTTAAGCAGTTTTATTTTCTTGTCCTTGGACATGTACAACTGGAGATGTATCCTGGAGGTTGGTGTAATAAATTACTACACCAAGAGATGGTTTGGCAGCTGAGGTTAGATGCTGCGAGTCCTCCAGGATTGATTGACAACATTTCTATCATTAGTGAGATGAAATCAAGAGCAGCATGCATTTAAGTTCTTCATCACTTTGATGCATTTTATTTTATAATTTCATGATTTGTGTATTTCATTCAGGTTTTTATATTATGTGTTAATGACTAGGTCAATGTACATAACCACAAAGGGCATATACCTTTAAATTAATTTTGTTTAATGATCAGTTTTGGAGAGGGGTGTGTGTATAGCAGCTGATTTCATTCACATATTTTAATGCCAACTAGAGTTTGTTCATTCACAGCTCTGAAGAAGTCAATGATGTAATGACAAAAGCACTTAACTATGAAGGTTGAATTTATTTGCTGTTTACAAGTTATTTTATTCATTCTGAGTGTTTTTCTTTTGTGTTTTGATTACATTTGATTCCTGAGATTTTATACTTTTGGGTATACAAATCCCCAAGGTCAGTTGGCTACACAGATTTATAGAATGCCAATGTTTTGCAAAGCATTTTTATCTTTTCTGAGTAGTCACCCCTTCCATCAAAAGAAGGGAATAGGAAAAGGTTGCATAATTCATGTTTCTAGACTGACTTCGATTCGAATGATTCGGTTTGTTTGGTACAATGTGAGAGATTGTTAAAAATGTTTTTGGATCGTGACTGACCTCTATCTCTCCTTACAGAGATGCACAAGGTGATATGGGTGGGAAGGAATGACAAGTATGCCCCTATTATAGTTAAGGGTATCACCAATACTGTACAGCACAATAGCGATTGAGGCAACTATCGTACCAATATGATACTTCACTTCTCTTTGGATGCCTGGGACATTCAAGGAATTATGAGAAAGTATTGGTTCTTGTTACAACAAGATGAAGCGACCAGAAATTGTTTTAGTGATGAACCAACATTTATGTTTAGGAATAAGAAAAATATAAAGCAATTGCTGGAGACGGCTTTTAAAGGTGACTGGGGTTTTCCAGTCACCACAAGGAGTGGGCATTGTAGGCAGTGCCGTTTTATTAACACTGACCCCGAGGAGTATTGGCTCAGCAGACTTAATTCTATGTGTACAGAGAGTAAATTTAATTGTTGTTTGGAATGGGTGAATTATCTGGCTACATGTGATGGTTGTTCTACATTCTATGTAGGAAAGACTCAGAACATGCTTAGTAAGAAGATATATCAACATGATTACAGTATTAGACAAAAAGATAGTAGGAGTGCATTGGCCAGGCACTCTAATTACTGTGTGAATTTTAAGCAGTTTTATTTTCTTGTCCTTGGACATGTACAACTGGAGATGTATCCTGGAGATTGGTGTAATAAATTACTACACCAAGAGATGGTTTGGCAGCTGAGGTTAGATGCTGCGAGTCCTCCAGGATTGATTGACAACATTTCTATCATTAGTGAGATGAAATCAAGAGCAGCATGCATTTACGTTCTTAATCACTTTGATGCATTTTATTTTATAATTTCATGATTTGTGTATTTCATTCAGGTTTTTATATTATGTGTTAATGACTAGGTCAATGTACATAACCACAAAGGGCATATACCTTTAAATTAATTTTGTTTAATTATCAGTTTTGGAGAGGGGTGTGTGTATAGCAGCTGATTTCATTCACATATTTTAATGCCAACTAGAGTTTGTTCATTCACAGTTCTGAAGAAGTCAATGATGTAATGACAAAAGCACTTAACTATGAAGGTTGAATTTATTTGCTGTTTACAAGTTATTTTATTCATTCTGAGTGTTTTTCTTTTGTGTTTTGATTACATTTGGTTCCTGAGATTTTATACTTCTGGGTATACAAAAACTTAAATTTGGTCTCCATTTCACAACTGGTATCAACAGAACACACAAAAATAGGTAGAATGCTGCAGAAGTAAACATTCCTTTCCACTGCTGCCAGTTAACTACTACCAACCCCCTTTATGCCTCACCCATTTTACAGTGGCGGCTGGCGACTTCAAATCAAAGGGGGGGCTGCAGGAGACAGCTGAATGGGTGGGGTCAATGGGAAGGGGTGCGGACAACTAGAAAGGGGAGGAGCTATGCTCAAAACCACAAATACTAAATATACTGCCCTGGGTGCCAAACCGTCATTATGAGAGTCCAATCAAGACAAAATGAAGTTTAGAAGAATAAAAATATTTCAATGCATTGGCTGCATGACGCTTAATATCTAGATGGAAACAAAAAAGGTTGTGAGGCATGAAAAAATAAATTACTTTTTTTAAAATACATTAATGGAATGCCAGTCAAAATCAAGTATAAGAAAAACAAGCAGCACTCAACTCAAACCACTTCTTGCACTGCAGTTCTAATTATAATTTATATTCAGCTTTATTAAAGTACCAAGTAACATGCTGAAAGTAGAAATCTCTGATGCCCCCACTTGTAAAAATGTTCCTTATCCAAAAAAAGACCTGCTGCTTTACATCTACTTGTTTCATGGGGAAAACATGATCAAAGTAAAAAATGAAAAGCAAACAAGAAATAAGCTCAAGATACATTGCTTAAAAGGATTACTGTACATGTTATGGACCACACTAAAAGGATTACTGTACAGGTTATGGACCACACGATTGGCATTCTGTTTACGGGTAAAGCCTGCAGAGATGACTGGAAGTCTCCAAGTTTAATGAGACTCTTAAAATAATGTAATCCTGTCCTTTATTACAAATACTGGCATATGCATTTCAATACCCAAGGCTTATACATTATCTAGTTAAGTATTCTCTACATGGCAACAGAAAGACTTTCAATGTTGGCAATTCTTTAACAGCATGCTTATTAAAGCTTACTTGCATCTTGCAATCTCAGCCAAGCTTACCTAATGGTCATTAAAGTATTGCTACTTAAACACAGAGCAACAGGCACTTTGAGTAATAAGCATAAATCGGCAGTACAAAAAATATGACAGAAACCAGACCATTCTGTAAAAATCAAGGACAGATGAAAAGCCACTCTAGTACTTGTGTCTACCTTAGATGGGGGGATACTCTGCACATTTACACTGCATAACTACTCCTTGCCTTGCTTCTACACATCCAGAGTCACTACATGGGGGAGTGGGGTGCAACAAATATGTCACAGTTTGAAATGTCTCTGGCTGACTTGTGATGGCCCTGACACATTTGTCATACCTCTCAACCTCAGAGCAAGAAATCTGGACAAAGCCATACAAAGAAATGGGACAAAGGCCCCAAAATAAGGGCAATTTTTAAAATATTGCTCTTATAAACTTAGAAAGACAATAGAGGTCTTGCATTAGTATGAAGTTTCTGAATGGTATGAAATCTGAAACTTAAATGTCTGTCATTATTTTCTAACTTCAGTCTTTAATAATTTGTCACTAATTTGCCAAAAAAAAAAACAATTTTATGAAAAATGGACCAAAAATGTGATGTAAAAATATAAAACAGCAACACAATACAGCTGGAAACCTGTCAAAGAAGGGATACTTTAATATTAGTACTGCTAACTTGAGCAGCTGACAAAATAAAATAATCTACATGCATTTCTGAAATAAAAGTAATCTAACTGATTATTACAGTTATTTCTTAACTATAAACCCTCCATGTTTTCTTCCAAAATTGCTATTTTGCGGAGGGATCATTAGGGGAAGAGCAACATTTTGGGCCAAAATCAGGGACAGTTGAGAGATTTGGCTGTGCCTAATTCTATAAAGCAATTTATTTGCATGTACCTCTCAACCTGTTAATGCAATAAATCTGGACAAGGCCAAATCTATTGGGGGAACATATAAACAGTACTAAAAATTGCTCTTGTATAAACTGAGACAGTTGATAGAACAGGTCTTACTTTAGCATGTATTTTTCTGAAGGTTATGAAGTCTGAAACTCAGTGTGTCATTATTTAGTGACTTAATTCCTAAATGATTTGCCAGAAAATCACAAATTTTATGAGGAACAAACCAAAAATAAGAACCAAAAAATCTATTCATTCTTTGAAAATCTGGACAATTGGGAGGTATGGTTCAGCTGGGGCTGCCTACGTTTGCCGCCCTTCCCCCTCAAAAAAACATGGTCGAATGGAGCCTCCCCCTGCAGCCATTACAATGATCCATTACTTGGCTATTTCACTCCATTTACCATAAACACTAAAGTGCATACTGATTCACTTCTATGATGATTTGAACTTCATTTGAAAGTTTTATTTTGCATTTTACAGCACAAACACTAAGACATCTGCTAAACAAACTTGGCACTAAAACTTCTCTGCCATTGAAACTCACATTCATTGAAACAACATTGAAACCCACATTCAAAGAAAATACATTTTACCCGTGGCAGATAAAGTTAATTCTGGGCTGTTTTCAAATCATAGGCCCCTTGCATATGAAACATACATGTGCTCTTTGATACACCTTCCTATTGCTTTGAACATTTTTCCAGTAAACAATGAAACAAAACGCATGCACCAATGACAAAACTGCCCAATTCAGAACATTTCCATCATAAAAGTCTACTCAAACCTCTACAGTCCACTATTATCAGTAAATATGCACAATTCTACAGTCCACCATTATCAGTAAATATGCACAATCTCTGAAGTAGTAAAAAAGTCATGTAAATAATTCCACATTAAATAAATCTGTAATAAAGAGGTTGCTGCTAGCAATCACCTTTATATTTCATGGTTTCATCGAAAAATAAAGTGTCTGATGCCCCTGAGGAATAAATTGCCTAAATTACATTATAAATAAGCTAGTAATATTGCAATAGGAAATGGATAGCAAACTGATAACAGGCTCATAGTTAGTATCTTAACTTTCAGTACGGCAGCATTCACCCCTTATGGGAGTAGAACCAACAACCTTCTGCATCAAAAGCAAGTACACAACCTGTTGTGCTATTAGCAATGCGAGCTGACTTTGAATAATCAGCACTAAACTTCTCTTCTCCTACAGCTCTCAGCTCCTTGTAAAATCTACTCAATATTCAACTGCATCTCAACTTCACAGCACAAGAAATCTGGAAAAAGCCAAATTTATTGGGGTGGGTCAAAAGGGCAAAAACCAGGGACACATTAAACATTGTTTGTATAATCTTGGAAAGCTGCTAGAATAAAATGCTGTTACCACCATACATTTTACTGCCAAGGTCCCTGTGCAAAAGAGTCAGAGCAACATACCACTATGCCAAATCACCTGCTTTGTGAAAGAAAAATGCTGTGTTACCACCATACATTTTACTGCCAAGGTCCCTGTGCAAAACAGTCAGAGCAACATACCACTTTGCCAAATAAGCTGCTTTGTGAAAGAGAGGAAGACTGAAACTTAAATGGCTATCATTTAATGAATTCAGTTCTCACCATAGCTTTCAACCTCTTAGCACAAAACACCTAGACAAACCCAGTAATGAGGGAATACAGCCCTCAAACATATTCAGTCAATTCAGTTCTTGCCATAGCTGTCAACCTTAGCACAAAAAACCTGGACAAAGCCAATAACAGGGTAATAGAGTCCCAAAAATAAGGACAAACTTCAAATAGTCATCTTATAAACTTAGAAAATTGCTATAATAAAAGGTTGTGTTACTATATATTTATTGCTAGAATAAAAAGTTGTTTTACTATGCATTTTCTGAAGAATATGAAGTCTGAAATTCAAATGCCTGTCAATTTTACTTCTGACGGAACAAAAACAATTTTCAGCAGAGGCCCAGGGAGAAATACTGTAGACACATGTCTTTGTAAAATGGCAGGACACCAGAGCAAATCCACACAAACACAAGGATAAGATGCAGACTCCACACAGATGCACCTCAGCCAAGAATCAAACCAGAAAACCTATAGCTGTGAGGCAACAATACTGCCACTGCACCATCAAATATGTAAGGAATTAAACATTCAGAAACCTGAAGTCTGAAATTCAAATGCCTGTCGATTTTATTTAGCATTTGTTAAACAGGACAGTCTGACTTGGAACAAAAAAACAATTTTCAGCAGAGGCCCAGGAAGAAATAATGCAGACATGTCTTTGTAACATGGGAGGACACAAAAGCAAACCCACACAAACACAGGGAGAAGATACAGACCCCAGAAAGATGGCACCCCAGCCAAGAATCAAACCTGAGAACCTGCAGCTTTGAGGCAACAGTGCTACCACTGCACCATCAAATATCAAGCATTGCAACATTTACAAACCACAGATATTATGAGGAACAGATCAGATCAAATATGAGGCAAAAATCTGCAATTATTTTACAAATGGTGGTGGGTAGGGAATTCACCTCTTTAACACCTGCATACAAGGTACAGGGTTCAAGCCTGAGGTATTCCCTACCACACCACCATGAGTCTAACCACCAATATATTGCACCTGGGGCATTTTCACACACACACACCACACTTACCTGTATCATCATAAATCCAAATCCCTAGCAGATCTTTCCCTGTAGCATAAGTACGAAAACCCGCCCGCGCACATCCCCATCGCGAGATCTTCCCCCGACTGCAGCAACCTCCAATCCACACCAGACTCTGCCCAATGAGACTGCAGCAAATTCCAGACTGCTGACGTTGCAGTCCGACCCCGATGCGTTTTCCCAGCGAGTTCCAGGACAGTCTATGCAGTTTAAAACTGCATAGACTTCTGGGAGCTCTGTTCTTCATGTTTCCCAGTCAGGACTGCTGCTGAGACAATTTGCACATGCTCCAGACTGTCTCAGCAGCAGTCCAGACTAGTGCGCATGCACGAAAGTCCACGATTTTTTTTTTATTTTTATTTCTTTATTTTTCTTTATTTTAAGTTGAGGGGGCTGCAGTCCGGCAGTCCAATAGCACGGGCCGCCCCTGCCATTTTACCAACTAACAAACTTCCATATTAAATAAGATTGAACAATGTTATAACAAAATTGGAAATTTCGCTACTGGCCTTACCTAATCAATCTATGATTGACTTGTTGACCAGAAGCTCAGCTGACTAGAACTTCCATACAAACTTTCCTTCTCCCTTCTTAAGACTGTGCATAGAATATTTTTTATAAACCACAGGAATATCCCATTGCCATTTCTGCCCTTCTGCATTGGTATTCACCAATTGCAAGCTCCACTCCAAGAACAAAGGTATGACTCATCACCACCAAAGTTCAATACTCAGCAGGTAAATTGCTATACTCCTATTCTGTCTCAAACCTATGGAAAAAAATACACCCCAGCCTCAAACTTATTAATAAACCTAATGACTTCTTTAATTACCTAAAGTCATACCTCCTTGAATATAGAGCATGTAATTGCAATTTCTCTCACATGTATCTTAACCTTTTCTCCTTTCCCCACCTTCTAAGCATCCCTGAAATGTTAGCTTCCAGTTATTATATATTAAATCCTGCTCCTGTCATTCATGCACACATTGCTGAAAATTTAATTTCCTAATTTGATTTTACCAGTAGGATTTGCAATAAAATGTACCCTTTTTGTTACCATACTCTGTTAAATTTGTGCACTTGAAAGTTCTACTTCTGTTCATGACATTTACACTTTGTATCTAATATGTTCTTACAGACTCTTCTGTCATTGTAGTTTTGCAATAAATGTGATCCCTGGTATATTTTCACTGTATCTGGAATAAATGTTGTATTCTGTGCCACATCTCTCAGACTTTAACTCAGTGCTATAGAATATCTGTTTTGTCATTTCAGTCATTATCTTTAACAACAGATATAGTCTGTGACATTTTGATTTTTCAGTTTGTAAGTCTGTGATGCAAAAATCCTGATTTTCTAATTTGTGGAGCTTTTCTCGCCAGACCTTCACAGATAACTGGCTATTCTAGTTGGACTCTCCCAGGCAACAAATTTAAGTATGTAAGTAAGTAGTTAAGCACATGCATACATATATAAATAAAGTGAGACATGAGGAATAGTGCCTGCCTCTGTACTCTCCAAAAATACAGTCACCTTCTGTAAACCCCTCTGGTATTAGATTAGTGTAAAAGTGATATAACAAATGGACATAGTCAGACATTTCAAGTTATTGCTGAAATGCATATACACTGCATGCCTTCCCATCCCTACCCCCAAAAGATAGTCACCTTCTTTGTACCTTTCTGATATTAGACTGGGACAAAAGTGAAATAGTACATGTCTACAATAACATATTTCAACTTGTTGCCATTGAATGTGTATACACAATATGTCTCCTTAGCCCTATATGTAAAAGTTATCCATACACATCTGATGTTTAAATTAGAGGAAAGTTGAAAAATAATGATCACAGTACTACATTCCAATTATAGAAAACTTATGTGCAAACCAATGAGGTTTATTTGTGAGAAAAGATAAAGATATGATGACTGCACTTATACCATCCCCAGCTCAAGCAATGGAGACCTTTGGTGAGGCTTGATTTTGAGGAAAGTTAAATAATGATTACACTTCCCAAGTCACATACAGGCTATAATTTCATTATGCCTTCACCTAAGAGTAGGGCAAGTTTTTGAATAGCTGGTCCTAGGGGCAAAGTTTGGAGATGGAGCCACCCAGTAGGTTTGCATCAAAATTCATCATATATCTATGGTATGAGGACTACCATACCCCAGAGACCAAAAAGGTCTAGATGTTCTATTTTATGCCTTATTTTTGAAATATAATTGCACATTAAAGGCTGTTTTTAACTGCTATCCAGAAGAATTCTGAACACACTTCCTGATATTGTGTGTGTCCACAGATAAAATGGGTGATATTTTTTTTCACAAATGCAAAATCATACTGACGTCGACCCTGACCAGCCAACTTTGTTACAAGATGCACTGATATTATTTTATCATGCATGTGCACAATATTGAGCTGCCATTGATGAGCCAGGTCTGTAGCACAATACACACACACACACACACACACACACACACACACACACACACACACACACACACACCTTCCATCCTTCCATCTATCCAATGCTGATGAGTCACATCCACCTCCTATTGAACAACCAACACCATACAGAGTTTTCTAGGCAAGTAGGGACCAGTTGCCAGGCCTTTCTTCTATAGCTCATACAATGCACACTTACATATAGAAAATTAAGAGTTTCCAGTGGTTTGGGATGTGGGAGGATCAGGAAGCAAATATCATGCGATCACAGGTTGGATATGCAGACTCCACAGAGAAGGCACACCAACCGAGGACAGCTGTGAGACAATGATGCTGTTCAGTTTGCACTAGTCTACAAAGTTACCTAAGGGCAAATTGGAGAATGCCTTTGGAATGTTGGAGGAAAACAGAGCAATTGGATAAAACCCTCAAAGACAGGGAGGGCATGTTGACTCTGTACTGAAGGAACCAAAGCCTAGACCTTGACCAGAGCTATAAGATGGTACTGCTATTCACTGCACTACTGTACTGATGATCAGTTGCTTTCCTGCAGTTTCTGCCTAGACAAGCAGAAATAGATTCAACAAATTATAGGCCAGCTTTTTACTCATCTAATCAATGTATCATCTACCTCCACATTCATGCATAAGTCATAGCAATGACTACTTTTATGCTGAATTAAGCAAATACAATACATTGTAAAATATTGTCATTATCAAGCTCGATCACTGACTGCCTAACTCTGATCAAGTATGGATAAGTCACATTTATGTATAGAGGTCCTCTGTTATTTATCAATAATAGCCACTTCATTGATTGTGTACACTGCAGATGTCTGATTGTGATTTGAAAAAAAAATGTTAAACAGTAAATTATTAAATTTTTATACAAATGTGCATTAGTCCTGCAAAGCCAGATCTACTGTTTAACTTGGTCTTTACAATGGGTTCAGTCATTTTCATCTGTATACAGCTCCCACATTAAGCAGTTATGTCTACAAATTAGTTGTCAGATTGTAATAAAAAAGTAAATAATGGCCATAGTGATGTGTTTCACATTTGTTTCATACACACATACAGAAGCCATTGTAAAGTTGTCCAGCTTGCATCACACAAATACTCATTAGTCCAATAAACCAGAATGACTGTTCAACTAAATCAGAGAATGGCAGGATCATTAATTTTCATCTTTAGACAGGCCCAGTACCTACATATCCACTTTATCAACCAAGAAAAATGAAGCACCTGGAGCCACAATAACCAACGAACCTCGACTTTATTATTACAGGTCAAAATACACGAAAGATACAAAAGGCACGATAAACGCTTAACTTATTTTAAATGCTTAACTTATTCACCACGTTTTTTGTTATCAATGTAACTTCCTCAGCAAAGCACAAACCCATAACACCACGCCTTTATATGTAAAAACTCTCCCCCACCATTATCCAATCAATATAAAGTTGCAGTAACTACAATATTTAAAACACAAAGGAAGCAGTACAAAATTATTTACAAACCTTCTTATACTAATTGACAGCAGTCACTACTTTAAAAAAACATTACATATACAGACAAACTCTTCATAAAATTCTCATATAAAACATATATAATAAATAAATATGTGGACTAAAGCCCTGTTCTAACAACCTAACTGTGAAAAAACTTTTATATAAACTAAAAACAATATCATCATACCTTATTGTGTCAGACTAATTTATTACACCTAACTTAATCCCTGGCATCCTACAAGCCTCCAGTACCAGCTGCCAGTATAGTTCCCTCACCTCTATCCTATTTTCCCAATCACCACCTCTAACATCTTGTGGGATCACTTCCAAAACAAAAAACATGAAGAAAGCCTCCTTACATGTTAAACTATGCTTATATAAAGCATTATTCAAGTCCAGCTTTCACATCTCATAAGTGTGCTCATAAATTCTCCTTCTTAGAGCCCTTTCTGTTTTTCCCACACAGAAGGAGGTACACTTTTTACATTCAGTGAGGTATACAATACCCTTTGTTTCACAATTCACATATGTTTTACTAGTGAATAACCTATCTCTGGCAATTAAATAGTGACATTCTTTATTCATCACATACTTACACTGTGCACATCTGTCACATTTAAATGTGCCCTTTTTCCTATTATTTATCTCACTAAAACCTGACCTATTTTCTAAAATATTTTTAATATTCCTATCTCTCCTATAACTATATACAATAGGGTGTTTAAAAATGGTATTCAAATCTGAAAATTCCGAAAATATTTTTCAGTTTTTATTCACACTCTGTTTTATTAAACCTGATTCACAGTTGAAATTTAAGGTAAATGCACTATTATAATTAATTCCATTACTTTTTTGATTTTCTACCTTCCTTCCAACATCATCCTGTAAATCAATACCTAGTAATGGACAAAATCTACCACGCCTCCCTTCCATAATTTCTTCTTTGACTTCGTTAATTAGATCCCCTGGATATTTTCTTTCCAAAAAACATCTGCTCTAAATTCCTGCATTCATCTACAAAGTTTTCCTGTCTTGTAATCATCCTTGATACTCTAATAAATTGTCCTTTGACCAGATTTCTCTTCTGTTTAAATGGGTGGGCACTAGTAAAATATAAATATGAATTAGAAAATGTCTCTTTCCTAAAAATCTTTGATTCAAATATATTTTTGG
Source organism: Protopterus annectens (assembly GCF_019279795.1). Classification (NCBI taxonomy): domain Eukaryota; kingdom Metazoa; phylum Chordata; order Ceratodontiformes; family Protopteridae; genus Protopterus; species Protopterus annectens. The sequence goes on from NC_056734.1 coordinate 189,858,703, forward strand.
TATAGTTTTTATATATTGTGACATCCAAATAATTTAACTTATCTATGTTAGCATTATAGGTAAATTTCAAAAAGCTTGTAGTATTATTAATATACTGAATAAATTCTTCTAATTTGTCTTCTCCTTCTGTCCAAAAAAAGCACAAATCATCCAAGTACCTTTTAAAAAAATTCCAATAATTAATATATGGTGGAATGAGAATAAATTTCTTTTCCCATGTACTGAGGACTATATTAGCAAAACTGGGGGCACAACAGGCCCCCATAGCAACACCTTTTAATTGCCTAAAGAACTCTCCTTTGAAAACTAAAAAAATATTCAATAACATTAATTCTAATAATTCCATTATCACCCTTAATTCTTTCCAATCAAATTTCTTTGTATTTAATAATTCTTCCAAAAACCACTCCATCTCCACATCATGAGAATAAATCAACAATATCCACTGTTAGGAATATTATGTCCCCATAATATAACTGTTGATTCACATTTTTTAGTAAGTCCCACAAATCTTTTAAGAACCCATCCTGGTTAAGCCAAACTTTTTTGATTTTTGAATCTACAAATTTAGCCAATGGGTATGTTTTATATATCCATTTTAACTGTATATGCCACAAATATCTGAGTGTAATAAAAATAATAAAAAAATGGTTATGTAACTTATTTAGACTCTAGTTCACACAAATGTACAATAGCTACATACCCACAGTCAAGTATTCCAACATACTTCAAACAGTCATAAGTCCTACAGAGTTGTTCACTGCTTGCCCATGGCATCTGTTTGCTAACCATCATAGAAATAAACTTACCTACTACAGTCCAGACCATGAACTTCGCATTTACTCCAGCATTCCATTGCATACCCTTTACCTTATTGTCCCACTGATTATGGACTCCACTCGCTGTTTTTGCCATAATCATTATATCCTCTTCGGTGTTCTAAAGCTGTGGGCTCCCTGCTCCTTGCAATCTGATTCATGACATTAATCAGAAATCCTTTGAGTAGAAAACTTGCAAACTGACTGCTCAGATGTTAAATTTCTCTCATAAAGAAAATTGCAGCAAGAGCTGGTTTGAACAGAAGTGACATGCAATATTTGTTTATTTATTTAGTTAGTTAGTTTTTTTTTTAAGTAATGCATTTTTTACCTTACAAATAAAGAAAACGTCAAAAAAGTGCCTTTAGCCAAATGGCACCCTAGGTGGTCATCTAATTGACCTGTGGCTAAGACTGGCAATGGATGAAGCAATGTTAGGATAAGAAATCTTGCAGATGACATTTTAGAACTGATCATATAATTTTAATGGGTTTGTCTTTTCAAAGAGCTGCCCATTATGGTAGGTTCAGACGCTTTGAAGACAAAGATTACTAACTTGTGATTAGGCTTGACCAGAGAAGAAGGGACTATACAACAGTAAAAGTAGGTGCCAGTGTTGTCTAATTAATTACCTAATTATAATGAATTGGCTAATTAATTAGAAAATGCAGTAATTCTAATTCTAATTAGAATAAATAGCCATCTAATTCTAATTGATTATATGTTTTGAACTAATTCTAATTAAAATGTCTTAATCAGAAGCTTAATTAGATATACTTTGCAAGTGAAATAAAATTTGCATAACAAGTTTCTGTCGTGTATTTTCCAGTGATTGAAATGTAGTAACCTAACAGTGTATTAACTAATCGCCTTATTGTAGCAGCAACATATTCCAGTTTCAGTTCTGAATCACACTTTACCTAGTTACCTACATTGCACGTAACTTCCGTCTTCTGTTTCCTGTTTAGTTTGATTGTAAACATGGCAGACTTTGTTCAAGAAATACCGGATAATGTTGCAACTTGTTGCAACTTTTTTCATTGATTTTAAGCTAAAGGTTATAAATGATAATAAAACGAGAATTTCTGGAGTGTGTATGGCCTGCAAGAAAAGAATTACTGGTGATTGAAAACCAACAAGGGTGACTTCTAATTTTGTAAATCACTCAAAGCTGTGTAATCCTGGCAAATGCAGCACTTATGAGCAGAAAGAAACATGAAAAGGAAGATCCCACAACAGGATCTGGGTGGTATTTGTTCTCTGACTAAATATTTTCATCCAACGTCACAAAGCATTTCGAGCAACAGAGTCAATGATGCTGCCATCAAATTTGTCATGCTAGATATGCTTCCTTTGAGTCTGGTTGAAAAAGAATTTCATTTTCTAACGAGTGTTGTACAACAGTCGTATCATATTCCATATTCCAGAGCAAAGTTTACCATGCAAGTTTGCGATCAATGCAGACAGGTGATAAAAACAATTGAGAAGATGGCGAATGATTCTCAGTATTGCAGTGCCCAAGCTGATATATGGTCCACTCGGCATATGCATGATTACTTCAGAGTAAGCCTGTCATTCATACACAACCAGAAGATGGAAACCCAACTGTTGAGCATGAACAGGTTTATGGGCTCACATATGGCAGAAAACATTTCCGTAATTTATCAGTCTGCTATGAAACAATTCACAAGTCAGATGACAGTTGTTAGAATAGTCACAGATAATGCCATCAACATGGTGAAGGCATTCCTGAAGCTTGTTGATGTGATAGATGCAGATAAAGAAGCGGAAGGTGATAAAGATGAAGCAGGAGAAGAGGTGAAACATGTTCCATTTGATTGGGAACAACTTGAAGAAGAGAGTAGCAGTCCAGTACCTGTTCGCTACGTGTGCATGGCACACACTTTGCATTTGATAGTTCACTCTGGACTTGCTGAAGCCTCATCAAAGATAAACAATGTCCTGGCCAAATGTGATAGTTTTGTGTCAGCTCTTCATAAGTCATGCTGAGATATGGAGTTGTTGGAGGCAGAAGCATCAACCCGAATTTCAACCTCAAACAATGCACGATGAAACAGTAAACTGTCAATGATTTCAGCAATTAAGATCGAATCACAATATGAAGGAACCCTTCAGTGAGTTTACGATATTCTGCCATCCAGAATTACTCTCACACCAAATTACTTTTCTTTACTACGAGAAATGGAACAGCTCTTGAGTCCATTTGAAGTGGCTACAGTTCGCCTGCAATCTGAAAATGTTGTGACAAGTAGTCAAATTCTACTAGCAATAGTTGGCTTGAAAAAAACACATAGAGAAGTTTTTACTACAGGACTGTACATCAGTCAAGTCTGGTCTCTTGGCATCATTGAGCAACAGATGGGATTATCTGTTTCGCCAGGGACATTGCCTGATCGCCACAGCTATGAATCTATGATTCAGACTGAGGTGGACAACAGATCCAAGTGACAGCAGTGCAGCACAACAGGCATTAGAGACTGAGATGCAGGTACTAAGTCAATCATATAAACATCGACTACCTGCAGAAGAAGAAGTCGCCTGTGCAGCAGTACCACAGCAATAACCATTAGCTTCACAGATGGACATTCCGTTTTCATACATGATGAAAAACAACAGCACACCAAAAAACAGCTGTGAATCAGAATTGAGATCATATTTGTCATCACCATGCAGCAGCTTGGAGCTGCTAGTCTACAGGAATGACATTGTGTGCCAAGAATAATTCCCAACCTTATACAAGTTACATCTTAAGCACCACTATATACCTGCTACTTCACCAAACGTTGAAAGGGTTTTCAGTGCTGCTGGCAACATTGCTTCAGCTAAGCGAAGAAGACTTACTGATATATCGCTGGAGTTGCTTGTCATTGTCAAGTGCAACAGAGACCAATTGATGAACATTACTATTTGATGCTTTTACTATTTTACGGTTTTAAATATGTTTTACTGTGCAGTTTATTATTTAGCTAAACATGTACTTAGAGATACTATTTAACTTTTATGATTTGACATTGACTACATTGTTTTCAAGTTGAACACTTGGATTGACAAGCTGCAAGTTAAGACAGTCGGCAGTAAGTTGCTAATTAAAAATCTAATTAGCCTAATTAGTTTCAATGTTTGCTAATTCTAATTAGGTATGTCAGAGAGCTAATTCTAATTCTAATTAATTAGCAAAAATTAGCTGCTAATTGTAATTCTAATTAATTAGCAAATAAGCTAATTAAACAAAACACTGGTAGATGCAGTGATAGTGAGGACACGGTTTTGACCCTTAGTGGGCTGGTAAACTGCTTATACAATGTACATAAGATTTTCTAAGTCTTTTCATTTTGGGGTGTACCCAGCTTTTTTATATAAGTGTTCCAATTAAGGAATGGATAGTTGAAATCACCAATTAAAGAGGTATTTTTATTTATGGGTAATTCAGTAAGCATGTGTCAAAATCTCCTCCTGGACATAGAAGATGATTAAAAGCAAGCCATGAATTGATAATTTGTCTTGTCTTGAGTAATTTGAAATTTATTGTGTTCTGCTTGTGGGTCACAGGTTGGGTCCAAGACAAATACTTATACTCTGTTACAGTTTCCAGAAGGTCTGAATACATAATAGGCACTGAAAGCCAGTAATGAGGGAGTGCTGCCTTTACAATTAAAGAGTGTCTGTTACAACACAGGTATGGTGTTGAAGTTGGAGGAGAACCTATTGATCCAATAATATATTGCTAAAAGTTGTAGCAATGAGCAGAACAACACTGATGTAGTTCACACTTGAATTTACTGCAAACCTTTTATGATGATATAGGCAGAAGGTGAACATTGCCTAAAAAAACTCACCATGGGGGGGGGTGCAGGCTGCACATGCTTTGGTTGTATGTAGAATCTGTGAACCAAGCATTGTAAGTCATCTTAGGAGAAATAAACCAAACTGTCATTCATTTTGCCCCAAGCTGACACATACTAGATGCCTATGGACTGACCAACTATTTAGCCAGTTGTTAAATCCAGTTATTTTCTCCTTGCATCTGGGCATCATTTTGGGTGGTGATAAGATGCCACTCAAGTAAGAGTACAGTAAGAGTACACCCAATAGCCCAGAAACAGCAAAGGGAGACACCAAGGAATACCCCAGAAAAGCTTTAATGAACCTCTGAATCCCCCCTAATTCAAGGTTCCACTTAAGGGCCAGAATCTGATTTGCATTTGTCTCATACATAGTGAGCTACAAGATGTCTCTCTGCATAAGACTTTGATTTGAGGGTCTCAGGTCATTTACAGCTACATGAGCCAATGCTAGGTCATAGTCCTACTTTCCTGTTGGAGGAGTGGTAGGGCACTTATAATATCATGGGATTTGGCACCAGAAAGTCAGCTGTCACCCTGTTTTTGTCCAGCTTAATGAGTGTACAGTGAGTGTGAGTGATGATAGAATAATCAGTTACTAGGACTGGTACTTAGACATGAACACTTAGTGACATCTGCCAGAAACACATTTGCAGCAACTGTGTTGCAGATCACTGTATTGCTGATTGAAGAAATAAATTATTACCCATTTCCAATTTTAAAAGACAAATCTCTACAGTTAACCACTGGAAACCATCCTATGTGGCTCTTGTCTATTCCCTGTTTTATTCATCTACCACAGCATGATATGACTTATTTCCAGATTTCACACTGACCTTATTCTAGATTTTTAGATGATCTCACTAATCTGACAGTTTGGCATTATGTTAAAAGGCTTGCTGCAGTCTGACAGTTTGGCATTATGTTAAAAGGCTTGCTGCAGTCTAAGTAGGACACACCTCTACACCGCTTTCTTCCCGGTTACAAATTCAAAGGGACTGACCCAGTAGATGTAGCATTGTCTCTGAGAACTACATAAGACCGAGTGCAGAAGACTGAATCACAAGATTCTGAGACAAAAAAAGAAAGAAAAATGAAGATACACTTCTTAAAATATTAAAATATTAAAACATGCCCTAAAAAACCTAACCTAACCCACCTGCCGTGTAGGGTTTTCCATCCACAATGCTATTATCTTAATAGAGAAACTCCAACATTGCAGCTGCTTGGGCTAGGTTATATTTTATTAATAAGAAAAAACAATACCTGCTAGGTTAAGCACCCTCAATTCAAAAAAACACGAGTGTATGAAAAAGTAGTAACAGAGGAGTGCACCATGAGCTGCGTGGTCAATACACTACAAAAAAGTCCATAAAATCCAACGTTTAATGTTGTAGAACAAACCAAAATGTCTGATGAAGCGTTGATTCAAGCGTGAAAGCGCTTACCTTACTGCAGTCTCTCTCTTTTTTGGTTTGTTCTACAACATTAAACGTTGGATTTTATGGACTTTTTTGTAGTGTATTGACCACGCAGCTCATGGTGCACTCCTCTGTTACTATATTTTATTAATGACAATTTCAGGGAAAATGCAGTTTTAGTCTTTTAGTTTCAGGATTGTGATTCACTTTGTTCATATTCAGTATTATAATGTGTTCTTATAAAGAGGAATAGTGGAACTAAGAGAAAAGACACTGCACCACAAAAGGAAGGCAGAGAAATTGCTGATGAATCCAGTGCGTCCCTGAATGCTGACACCAACTCATCGCGTTCATTCAAAGGCAATACAGCTTTCCAGGTTTTTCCTATAACTCTCCACAAAGAAGAGAGAACATCGAACAAACAAGGGGAGAGTCAAACAGAACATACCTCTGGAGCAAAGAGAGCCGCGCACCATAAAGAAGATGTGGCAGGGCATGATAATGCACTGATATGGAATATTTCGTCTACACAATTGAATCACAGTGTGTGCTCCTTGTTAACTAAAGGTTTAATGTTTGTACCATCACAAGACATGAAGCTAACTGACACTGTCATAGATTTAAAAATGTTCATGGAACTGTTGGTCTAAAGCTGCTTTTTGGCAACACTAATTCTGTAAGCAGTTTTAAAAAAACGAGTTCATTTATCCCCACTAGTCATCCCATATTAGAGACTTTTAGCAAACTTTGTGAATCTGAACTACAAACTGTATTGAACTATAAGAATAATAAAAAATATGTAAATTTAAATAGTAATGAATGGGAAGCTTTACAGCACCTTAAGAATGATTCATCTATTGTTATTAAGGTCACTGATAAAGGAGGATCAATAGCAATTATGGATCGTGATTTTTACATCAATTCTATGAATAGATTTCTAAATGATGACAAAGTATACAAAAGGATACCTGAAACTTACATAAATACAATTTTATCTAGAATATATAATATATTATATGATTGTGGATACTCTGACTATGACATGTTTAAATATTTTTTAGTTGTTCCAGTGATACATGGACTTCTAATGGTACATAAGGATCTGTTATGTCCACCATTCAGACCTATAGTTTCAAGTCGTGGATGGTGTACAGAACCCTTATCTATATACATTGAAAAAATGTTAAGACAAGTAGTAGACAGGAATGTATATATTTTAAGAGACACAAAACAATTTTTGAATAACCTGTATAGGTTTTTACATGAAACAGACATAAACCTTAGCAACTTATTTGTTACACTTGATGTACATTCCCTTTTTACTATGATTCCTAATGTGAAGGGTGTAGATATGTCAAGGGCTTATTTATTGGAACAAGGAACTTTAACACACAATACTATAGACTTATTATGTTTACTTATGGAAACAATACTTGAAAACAATGTATTTTTATTTGACCAGAGTTTATATCTGCAGAAAAAGGGTGTAGCAATGGGTATGCCCACTGCAAAGAGTTATGCAAACCTTGTGATGGTCAAATGTGAGAAAGATACTTTCTTAGGGACCCATAGATTTGAATGTACTGTTTTTTATAGGTGTTTTGTTGATGACCTTTTCATCTTATGGGATGGGTCTGAATATGATTTATCTGCTTGTTTTCAATTATTTGAATGATAGTACAACTTTTTAAAAGTTTGACATGAACTTTTCGTGGAATTAAATTAATTTTCTTGATGTTAAAATATATAAGAAACCTGACAATTCCATCTGCACTATGATTTATAGGAAAGAATGCTATAGGAGCAATTTATTATACAGAACTAGCATGCATCCCAATCACATTTTCAAGAACCTAGTGAAAGGACAAGGATTCAGAATGTGGAGATTAAACCTTGATGATGAGAAATTTGATGATGCTTTAAATGATTTAAGAAGCAGGTTAAGAAAAAGGGGTTACAAGAAACATGATATAGAATGGCCATTATCTGATATGAATGTTCATAGGTCCACTATAGCCATATCATATTTCTCAGAAGTAGAGAGATGTTTAGATAACTCAGTTAAGCCTATTTCTGATACAGTACATATACCCATATTTTTTGGGAACACAGTTAGACGTTGCCCGTTCGATCCTCAGTTAGAGCATCTTCTGTGTGGCGACAAGCGTGAACAGGCGTTCCTTCGTTGAAGGTTGTGCATTAGGCCCGGCAAGCCAGCACGTAAAACTCTACTGCCAATCATTAGCAGACCGGAGTTCCGCTGTGGCGACCCCTAACCAGGAAAAAGCCGAAAGACACAAAAAAATTAATGTTATAACAGAAATTCTGAAGAAAAACTGGTTGTCGCCTCACAGTTAGACGTTGCCTCAGTTAGAGTGTCTTCTGTGTGGCGACATGCGTGAACGGGCATTCCTTCATTGAAGGTTGTGCGTTAGGCCCAGCAAGCCAGCATGTAAAACTCTACTGCCAATCATTAGCGGACCGGAGTTCCGCTGTGGCGACCCCTAACCGGGAAAAAGCCGAAAGACACAAAAAAATTAATGTTATAACAGAAATTCTGAAAAAAAACTGGCCCATATTAACCAGTGGTTTGGCCATTAGGAAAATTGTGGGGGACAAACCTAATTTTTCATTCAAGAACAAGAAAAAATTTAAACAAATGCTGTTATCCCAAGCGTGAGATTTTAGGTCAACAGAGAGGGCTCCCATTGCTTACATCTCCTTGCAATAAATGCAATTTTTGCAGGCACATTGATTCCTCTGGGGAATTTCTACATCCTGGTTCCAACAAAGTTTTTAAGTTTACTATGAAAGCTACCTGTGATACCCCTAATGTAGTCTATTTAGCTGTCTGTTCTTGCAGAATGTTTTATGTAGGCAAAACAGACAGCTCAAGGATAGAATAAGGGAACATATATATGATACAAAGAGAGTGTGTCTTACCAATGCATTAGCAAAACACATACATAACTGTGGGCATACACATATGTTTAAGTTTTTAGTTACTGAGAAAGTCACTATTGGTCTTAGAGGGGGGAATATAGAGAACAGAACCGAGGTTTCAGAGGCTAAATGGATAATTAGGCTGGGGGCTGATGTTGTCTATGGCCTTAATGACAAGGTTCCACTAAAACCCCTTTTGAAAGACAGACTATTAAGTAAACTGAAACTACTATAGTATCGTTTTATGTTGATGTTGCTTTAAATCTATATGAAAGGAGATGGCTGAGATGCCTTTGTAATTGGTTGTGATTGTATATTTAAATGATATGTAAGTCAAAGTTTTTAAACATCTGATGAAGCAGTTTTCAACTGCGAAAGTGCTTATGTTTTAGATCTGAATAAAGCTTTTATACTACCCCATTGTGTGATTCACTTTTATAGTTTTTTGGTTCTCATAAAGTTTCTTGTAATGTGATTTCAGTGTTAACTGTTTAAAGTATCAGAGCAGAACAGACTCACTCTGACCCATGGAATGTTTGCACAGACCCCTTTGCCCTCACACAAGCACACATACAAAAATGTGTAATTAATTCTGTTGTCACTCAGATGCATATATAGGTCTTTATGCCTGTTCCTTTGTCACTTATTTTATTGCCAGGTAGATGCATGTTTCCCAGGTTCTCCATACCTGTTTTTGTGATTTAGTATGTTGCCAGGCAGATTTATGTTTGTTAGGTTCTTTATAAATAAATACATTTATTGTGTTTTGTTTTGCTGACAGGTAGTTGAATGCATGTTAGATTCTCCATGCCTGATTTTTTTTTTTTTTTTGTGATTGTGTTTACTGTCAGGAAGATGCTTGATTGTTAGAATTTATATAATGTTTTTGAGATTTATTTTTGTTTTTAGGCAGACACAGTTTTCATATACCATTTTATTTTTCAAATAGACAATTGTCTGTTGGGTCCTCTATAATTGTTTTTGTGATATATTTTTCTGTCAGGCAGAAGCATGTTTGCTAGGTACTATATAAATGTACTGTGTTTTATTTTGTTGTCAGGTTGTTGAATGCTTATTAGGTTCTCTACACATGTTTTTGTGATATATTTTGCTGTCAGCCAGAAGCATGTTTGCTAGGTGCTATATACCTGTATTGGTGCATGCACTGTGGTCACCATGATATAAAGTACCTATATTGCTGTATGCACTCTGGTTACCATAATATACTGTACCTGTATTCTTGTATGCACTCTGGTCACCATAATATACTGTACCTGTATTTCTGTATGCACTCTGTTTACCATAATATACTGTACCTGTATTGCTGTATGAACTCTGGTTACCATAATATACTGCACCTGTTTTGCTGTATGCACTCTGGTTACCATAATATACTGTACCTGTATTGCTGTATGCACTCTGGTCACCATAATATACTGTACCTGTATTACTGTATGCACTCTGATCACCCTACTCCTGATAATTGAGACTTCCCCTTTACAGGCAGATTTGTTCCCCACTTTCTCTGCATCATCAGGACACCTGGAGGGAGAGGCAGGAGCAGGGAGGTATCGTTGACCTTTTGTTTCAGGCTAGAAGATTTTTTGCTCTTGGCCAAATGTAATTTTATTGAAGTTTTAACCAGATGAAATAAACCAGCTGAACCTTCAGCTCTACAAAATAAATAGACTATCATTTTTTTGCTGGGGCACTCTCCCACACATGCATATCTGTAACTCCATGATCACATAGTTGTGGAGGAAAATGAAGAGCCTAAATACCTGGAGTCTTTGGCAGCACACAGACAGGAACAATAATGGCAGTGATATCTTACATAAAAAGTGACTAATAGTTGCAAATCTCAAAATGGAAATTGGCGAGTTTAAACTCATCCCCTTTATTCTTAAATGGGGCAGGAAAACCAGTTTTTTACAGGCTATCACAGCCCATGACTGTTAGCTGCTGAATTCAGTACAGTGGCTACAGTGAAGAATCACAAAGCAAGAGTGTATGCTTCTATGTGGTTCACACCTGGCTAGAGCACCAGTTACTCCTTGCTGATGTTCAGCCTTCCAAATTCATGTGCGTATGGTCTATACTTTTAAGGCTTCCACCAGGGGGCGATGTTCCTGCAGTGGGACTTAGCCAACTCCCTTCCTCAACATGCTAATTTCTGTCCATTCTTAGCTAGGCCTTGTGGTGTCCAACTCCCTTAAGTTCTAGCACAGTCAGAGCTGCTTTATATCTGTGTGAAATAGAGCTGGCTTAAACCCTTTTTAAAAGAAAATACTGTGTCCACTACCATATACTTGTTATCATGAGTTATGCCCACTGTAATTGCTCATGGTTCACATCTAAAATGACCTGCACCTAATCATATACTTTCATTTTTATTATAAATAAACACTATAGCCACTGTCTCCTTATGACATGTTTACGTTTGCAGATACAGCTGTAAACCTGATGTTAAACATAGGATCACAGGAGAGATGATACTCAAGCAATGTTTTTCCATCTCATGTTCTATGGTCACTCTAATTTCAATTAATTGAGGTACATTTCTCCCTGTTCAGTCCTAAGTTGTACAGCTCCTAAACCAAAATGATGTTTACATATTATTTACTTATGAGATTTCTTAGCCAAAATTATGATAATGATATCCCTTATGTGCTTGCAGTTTAGTCTTGAATTCTGAGGCAGAAATCTGTTTTGCTTCATATTCCTGTGTAGAAAAAAAAAATAAGACATAGCTCCAAAACCAACAGACCACATTATTTGACATAAAACTGTGCCATTTATACCTCTGGCTTTGATAGTTTTTGGAGCCAAAGCAGTAATGTCAACGCATGCAAGCTTCTGACAGGAAAAAATACATCCCTGTTTATGGAAACAGGAGGCTGTTATATAGTGTGTACTTTTATTCAGTGCTGACCATCAGGATTTGGTGTTTATATACATGCCTTCTTGTTTCTTATTGAAACATGCCTTATGTGGAACCCAGTTTTTGGTTCCAAAGTTATGTACACTTCCTGTAGGAGTAGATGTGTACACACTACATTTGGAAACTTGTAGCATTTCACCATGTTCACTATTTCCCTTAGCCACAGATATACTAAAAGGATTTAATATTCTTACAGTTTAATTTTTTTTTTGTTTCTTACACATCAGCAAAATAGCTCTGATATATTTCCCAAAGTGAATTTTGCTAGAAGACATTTCCTTGAATGAACTAAAGCAAAATGATGTTTCAGTACAAAATATGTCTTACCTGGGAAAATTCCCATTATGCTTGGCAAAGTTCCCTCCATGCAAAGCAAACTCCCTGTAGCCAAGGTGAAATTTAATTATTTGCAGGATCACTTCACTTTAAAGGAGATGGAAAGAACTCCTTTTGCCAAATTATGTTAATTATTTTTGCGTGAGGAAATGGCATTTATTAAAATTCACTTCAGAGGAGCATCTGCTGTATTTGCCACATAAATACTCATATTAGAAGAACAATACATTTTTCATAATTGATCAATAGTCTTTTTCTGACTGTAAAAGAATAATTAATCCAAGAATTTGAACTCTGTCTTCTTTCTAAACCCTGCAAGTCTAAAGGAATGTCCTTTTAGGCTTATCCAGTTACATGTCTTTTTCTAATATACGACTAGTGTCTTCAGATTAATTTATAATAAAAGCTAACATCCCTGTGTGCTATTTTGAAAGCAATTCAGGCTTTTGTAGTGGAACAGTTAAGTGAAACGGTAAAACCTAAAATGATTTTGTGTCTTGTATGACAAATTTATGATGCTTAGTAGAAAGCTTAGAATATCCTTGATATGTTAGACAGATGTAACCTTTTCAGTTGTTCATGCCATAAACATGCACACAATTCTATTTTTCACCTTTTTGCTTTGACTGCTAGCATCTGGAGCATGATGTAATCAGCAGCCATCCCGTCTACTGAAAAACAACAGCTTGAAACATAAACATTCGGGCACAATGTTTCAAAATGATTTTCCCACTCTGAAGTCACCAAACCAAAGAGAAAGGTAATTACTTATTTTAGGAAGTAGAATGTGTGTGGTGAACCCAAGCCCTCCCACATGGGGCTATGCAGGGATTTTGCCCCTTAGCACAAAAACAGTAGTTTTTGGCAGCTGCCCTTTTTGAGATCTTACAATTGCTGTTTTATGCATTCACTGTGAAATGTTCAGTTTGTTGGGAAACTTAGTACAATCCTTTGGGATCCTGTACTGAGTATCTTAGAATATAATGGAAAAAACAGCCATGATTATAGATAGAATTCTGTCATCTAACCCTATTTCGTATCTTTCTTGTTTTCTTTAAGTCCATTAAATTAACTGAGTATTGAGCTGGTTTTATTTAAAAATACCTTATAAGTGCAAAAGGCTTTGCATTGTTTCTTCCACATGCTATGAAACAGAATGTTTTGAAGCAGCATGTGTGTATGTGCACGTCTGTGTGTTTGTGGGATTATTTATGGTGTCGCATTTCATCTAAAGCATTTATTCATAAAATTCCATTAATATATTATTGTAACTGCTTCTTCCACATGTTGTGAGATGGTGTTTTGAGATAGTGACGATGGTGATGATGATGGTGTGTGTGCTTATTTATGTTATTGCTTTCATTCTAATCAAAAGTATTTATTCATACATTAATAAATTGTCTTAATATTTATGTATTAAATGAATGTGGTGGGGAAAGGGAAGTGAGCATATCAGAAGAAAAAAAATTCCCCCAGATGGAAGTAGTGATACACCAAACCCCCAGGACACCTTCAGAATGCATGACTAGCTCCAGCAAAAATGTAGTAAGTCTGTGGGGGGGGGGTTGGAGATTAGCTGGTACACCTGGTATGATCGTTGAGTACTGGGGACTAGGATGGTAACAATGAGGTCTGAGGGGACCAAAAAAAAATATTTATCTAATAAACAATTCTACTTAAATGTCTGAATCCATGCTTAATAAGGCAGCATAGAAATGATAAGTTATTATATTCAGCCTTAATGCTCTGTGGATTATGCTTATATGACAACCAAGGGTCATGACACATGGATGAGTAGCAGGTGTTAACAATTAAGAACATAAATGTAGGCAGTGGAGTCTTGTTTATTCCTATTCTTAAAATAGTTTGTGACTGATGTAAAACTTTCTGAGTTACTGTTGGATCTGTTACTTTCTTGATCAAAAGGGTCCTGGCTTAGTAGGTTTGTAGCAACTTAATAAAAAAGTAATAAATAAATAAAGATAATTCTCCAGTTTCCAGCAACTTTGCCTACCTCAGGCTGTGCTTACTGACTCATCAACTGCTTCTATCCTTACTTATATTATTTAGTTCTTGTAAAGGCCAGACTATTTTCTGCAGAGAAAATGTTGCGGATAGATTTTTCTAAATTGTATTTATTTAGTGTTATATAATTTGTTTGCTTCCTTCTCAACATCATTTGTGCAGATTTGCACAGTATTAGTATTTCTGATTACTTAACTGGTTACAGTGAGACTTATTTAATCTATAACGAAAATAACTCTACAGAACAGATGATACAGCAGTCTTGAAGGCATGGGAATTTGTCATAAATTAAAATGATTCTCACTTTTCAAATGTCTTATAATATCTATGTGCATAGAGGACTACAGCTGAAGGCCGCGGTGGTGCAGCGGTTAGCATTGTCGCCTCACAGTAAGAGGTTCTCCCGTTCGATTCTCAGCTGGTGTGCCTTCTGTGTGGAGCCTGCATGTCCTCCCCATGGTCAAGTGACATCTAAAGACATGCAGGTAGGTGTGTGCATGAATGGGTGTACCTTCTTTGAAGACTGGGCATCGAGTTGGCAACTCGGCACTGTAAAAATCCACTGCCAATCATTAGCGGACTGGAGTTTCGCTGTGGCAACCCCTAACCGATAAAAGCCAAAAGACTTAACATAGAGCACTACAGTTATGATTTGAGTTTGAAAAATGACACCTTCGCTAAGCACTTTTTTCAGAACTATAAAACACTACCCTTGCACTAGAATATAACAGTGCCCCCAACTGAACAGCAACTAAAGCATTCTTACTGCTTAAAAAGCTGTTCAACATTTTGCTCACTCTCTCTCTCAAACAGACACACACATGTACGTACACACACACACACACACACACACACACACACACACACACACACACACACACACACACACACACACACACACACACACACACACACACACACACACACACACACACACACACACACACACACACACACACACACATACACACACACACACACACACAAACACACACACACACACAAGACTGACAACTTTTACCTTTCATTCATCATAGATATTTTGCTTCTATCCAGTATCTTTCACCAAGTGCTTTGTAGTTTTCAAAGCTGTAAAACATTTGTGCAACTACACTATTTTTTATCTCTGTAAATATTAGTATATGGAGCAGATAATGCTTCATGCACTATAAAGAATTATGATCAATTATCTGTAATCATTACTTATGTGTTCCCAACACAGATGTCAAGATTAGTCTCTCAAACTTCTCATCACTTATGATATGAATTTCTTGAGATCATATCTCAAACATGTGTGATGATTATATATGCAGACCTGAACATAATCATGTATAGTATGCATATCCCTGAGTGCCTTATTGCACTTTCAAAACTGGAAACTGTATTTTTTATTCCAACTGATATTTAAATTAAATACTTTTTACATGAAAATTGTAACTGCTGGACTGGAACAGAAAGTAATCCTGCTCAAGATATACTTCCTGGGCATCAAATATACTAAAAAAATGGTGGAATACTTGCAGAGAATAAAAAACTGTTTTAATATGAAGCGCTTTTCATTTGCTAAATATGCAAACTTCTTCAGATAACAAAACAGTGTAATACAAGAAATTTAAAACCTTTTCTCAGCAGTCACATGGTTTGGAACAACCAATACACATTCTCCCAATAAGAAACCCAGGAAATTAGTTATTTACCTACCTGTGTTTCAAAAATACTGTAAACTTAATATAAATAAAAAACAAAAAAAAGACAGAAAATATATATTAAAAAACCTAACTATATAAAGAATAATAATAAACTACGAACTAGAATGCACTCATTACATTATTTTTCAACATTGTATCTCCAACTTTTATCTTTCAATGCTTTTTAATTTAAGTAGGCATGTACTAGTGCATGCTTCGTTTATGCCTGGAAAATTAAAGGCATTTAATAACAGTTGCCAATACAACTCTAACTCCTCTAATAAAAATGAGGCTGGTCCACCTCTTCCATCCATTAATACTTGGTCAATTGCTCCAAAAGTAAATGAATGGCCACCTGTCATCTAAGAATGTTTTGCCAAAGCATTTTCTAGCTTAACATTTTTTATTACATATAGGTGCTCATAAACTCTTTCACGAAGTCTACGCTCTGTTTTTCCTATATAAAATGCTGTTCAATATTGACACTTAGCAACATAAAAAACAAATCTTGAATTACATGTAAATTTTTGTTTAGACATAAAGCTTCTACCTTTCACTTCAAATTTACTTCCTATATCCATATACTTACAAAATCTACACATCCCAGATCTCTGCATACCTAGTTGCTTAACTAAAATAGCATTCTTACTTTCTTACAGGTTTTTTAGATCGCAACCCCTTCTATATATTATTTTTGGGCACAATCCTAATTTTTCAGTAAGAAAAATATCATTATTTATTAATTCCCAATTTTTACATATAATATGAGACATTATAGTACTATCCATATTAAACATTGTTATAAAACTAATGTAATTAGTATCAACTTGATTTTGATGACTGTATGATACTTGGGAATGGCTTGAAAAAACAGGAGAACCTGAACTATTAATTAACTGATCTTGTGTTACAAGACTCTGCAAAATAGGAGTAATTACCACAGTCTGTCTTTTATGTTGACTTGGTACGAATGTGTAGCCCTTAGCTAATAAGTCTACTACAATTGGGTCAACAATACAAGATGAATAATTAAAAATTTTGAAATCTCCAGTACTATTAGTAATAATGTTCAAACTGTTAACAATGTCCGGAGCTAGAGTTTGCGCTTGTTGAAGCACTGTTTGTTCTTGGTTTTCTGAAATATTTTCTGCTTCAGGATGGCCCTAGTCTGTTTCACACTGTGAAAATTCTAATTATTATTACTTTTATTAGTATGTACATCAATGGACTTATTGTCATTACATAAAATATGAATATGCTCACTTTGCCTCAAGTCATTAATCCTCTATTAAACTGGTCTCTGTGTTCAATATGTTTAAAAGTCCTTCATTATCTTTGTGTATGCCAGCTGTAGACCAAACTTGAGATGGTGGGGGGGGTGGAGATACGCCATGCCCTGATCATAAGCTAAGCGGTCACGGCATATCTTTTTATGCTGTTATGGGGGCTGAAACCACTATGTCAGGTACTCCTGGTGATAATACATCATTAAGCATTGACCGATGTGAACTGGGAGAGCCTCGAGGTTGTTGGAATTCATCTAGTGCATCCAAACGGGTTGCCAAAGTATCTACTCGTGTCAAGGCAACAATCAAGGTGGTCAAATTCAGTAAATCTTTTTAAGTTTAATGCCCTTCAGTTTATCCATATACTGATTTAAACTAGAAAAAATACTAGTATATTCATACTTATATTGGGGGAAGTCTATGTCTGCTTTAATATTATTGTCTATATCGAAAATATCCTTAGATATAGTTGTAATTGAAGCAGAATAGTGTTTTGTCATCAATTCCATTAGCTCAAAGTCTTGCTGATTGAACAAACTTAACAATTCAAGATGGAATGTTGAATCCAGTATTAACCCCGTAGGGTACTGATACGATTGTAACCCCTTAGGTACGATACATAACTGCAAACATTCATTGAAGTATGCCACTTCTAATTGGAGCTTTCTCAGTTTTAATAATTTGTGGTAAAACATTGTTAATTTTTCTGATAAAGTTGGTACACAGACCTGTTCAATACTCATGCTCCCATCCGGTTGTCTCTGCGACATGTGCAAAGAATTCAGTGATAATGCAATAGAGCTATTCAGCCAGTCACTCAGGGTTGGGACTCCAATAAGCCCTGAAGCACTTTGTTCATTAGTCCGTAAGGCACCGCTCCACAGTTTTGTGTTCTAGCATTCCTTGGTGACGATTGTTGAATTGAATTAGATGAATCTTTATCGTGTTGATTCACTTGATCACTTTCTGTTATGGGGGCTGAAACCACTATGTCAGGTACTCCTGGTGATAATGCATCATTAAGCATTGACCGATGTGAACTGGGAGAGCCTCAAGGTTGTTGGAATTCATCTAGTGCATCCAAATGGGTTGCCAAAGTATCTCCTCGTGTCAAGGCAACAATCAAGGTGGTCAAATTCAGTAAATCTTGTTGAAATTGTTGTTGACTAAGTAAACTCGGACTGCTAGGACTACCGGTCGCCATAAATACAAATACAAGCAAACTAAACCAAAATACACAAACAAACTAAAATAAAAAATGGTGGAATACTTGCAGTGATTAAAAAACTGCTTTAATATATAGTGCTTTTCATTTGCTAAATATGCAAACTTCTTCAGATAACAAAACAGTGTAATACAAGAAATTTAAATTTTTTTCAGCAGTCATATGATTTGTAACAACCAATACACATTCTCCCAATAAGAAACCCAGGAAATTAGTTTTAAAGGAATATTCACCTACTTGTGTTTTAAAAACACTGTAAACTTAATATAAATAAAAAAAAAAAAATAAGAGAGAGAAAATATATATAAAAAATCTAACTATATAAAGAATACTGATAAACTATGAACTATAATGCACTTATTACATTATTCTTCAACATTGTATTTTCAGCTTTTATCTTTCAATGCTTTTCAATTTAAGTAGGCATGTAATAGTGCATGCTTCGTTTATGCCTGGAAAATTAAAGGCCTTTAATAACAGTTGCCAATACAACTCTAACTCCTCTAATAATAATGTGGCTGGTCCACCTCTTCCATCCATTAATACTTGGTCAACTGCTATAATAGTAAATGAACGGCCAGTTGTCATCTGAGAATGTTTTGCCAAAGCATTTTCTAGCTTAAATTTTTCTATTGCATATAGGTGCTCATAATCTCTTTCATAGAGTCTACGCTCTGTTTTTCCTATATAAAAGGCTGAGCAATATTGACACTTAGAGAGATAAACAACAAATCTTGAATTACATGTAATTTTTGTTTAGACATAAAGCTTCTACCTTTCACTTCAAATTTACTTCCTATATCCATATACTTACAAAATCTATGCATCCCACATCTCTGCATACCTGGTTGCTTAACTAAACTAGCAGTCTTACTTTCTAACATGTTTTTTTAGATTGCAACCCCTTCTGTATACTATTTTGGGCACAATCCTAATTTTTCAGTAAGAAAAATATCATTAATTTATTAATTCCCAATTTTTACATATAATATGAGACATTATAGTACCATCCATATTAACCATTATAAAACTAATGTTGTAATTAGTATCAACTTGATTTTGATTAATGTATGATACCTGGGAATGGCCTGAAAACACAGGAGAACCTGAACTATTAATTAACTGATCTTGGGTTACAAGGCTCCACAAAATAGGAGCAGTTACCCCATTCTGTCTTTTATATTGGACTTCTTCTGTAACAGCTTCAATTAAGTCCATGGGGTACCCGCGGGTAGCGAACATGTTACCTAAAAATTCACATTCAGCTAAGAAGTCTACATCTAATGAGACTATCTTAGCTGCCCTGACTAGTTGTCCCTTTATAACTGATCATTTTTGTGAAAAAGGTTGACAGCTGGAAAAGTGAAGGAAAGAGTTTGAATAAGTACTTTTCCTATAGCTCTTAGACACATATCTCCTATTATGGAGATCTTTATTTAATGTAATGTTCAAATAGTCTATGTCTTCTACACTAAAAGTAAATGTGAATTCAAACAACTGGGTAGAGTTATTAAGGTAATCTACTAACTCAGTCGCCTGTTCAAAGTCACCTTTAAACATAATAAATATATCGTCAGGGTAACGTGTGTAGAAAGTCAATCTCTGCATATAATGGGAGTTCTTGAATATGTTCTCCGTCTCCCAATATGCCATCACTAAATTAGTTAGGCTTGCCCCACAAGAGGAGCTCATGGCTACCCCAATTTTTTGAAGGTTGTACTCCTTATCGAAAGTAAAGAAATTATTAGTAAGTATTATGCATAGTAATTCCTCTACCAGGAAAATTTCAGAATAACTTGCCACTCTTGATTTTAGCATTAAGTCTACCCATTCTACCCACCCGGTGTGGTATCGAAGTATAAAGATCCTTGACATCCATTGCTATGAAATTATTATAAACATCAAATTCTAAATTATTGATTTTTTCTAAAAATGACCAAGAATCTTTGCAGATTTGATGTTCATACTTCAAATATTTCTGCAAGATTGTTTCTAAACCTATCATACAGGGGTATGTAATAGAACCTCGGGCATCAATGAGAGGTCTCATTGGTGGATTTTTGAGATTTTTATGTACTTTTGGGATACCAAATAAAATCTGTATTCTTAGAAATGGCATTGTCATATAGTTAAATAACTCTACATCAATCTTGGCTTCTATAAATAAGTCATTTAAGTAACCCTTAATATGGTTATGTGCTGCATTTAGCTCACTGAGGGAAACTTGTTCATAAGCCTCACTCTTTAATACTTCTTTCATCTGTTGCACATAATCATCTTGATCTAAGATAGCCAAGCCACCCCCTTTATCGAGTTTTGTGATTCTGACCTTAGAAAATCTTAATTGGTTTAATGCTTGCCATTCCTCCAAACCAACATTTTTGCTTTTTGAAACATTACCATACATACTAAAAGAATTGGACTTGTTATTGATATTATTAGAAACAATCTTAAATCCAGTTCACATAGTCTCTCTCAAAAATATTTAGTGCTGGGTGTAAGGGTGGATTATATGTGCTGGTGACCCTAAATTTATTGTCCACCCCTTTATTGTTGCCCAATAAAACTGCTAAATTTAGTTTCCTTACAAAATGCTTAACATCCATAATGTCTCTAGCCACATTCATATGTTAACTTGGTACAAATGTGTAGCCCTTAGCTAATAAGTCCACTACAATTGGGTCAACAATACAAGATGAATAATTAAAAATGTTGAAATCTCCAGTACTATTAGTAATAATGTTCAAACTGTTAACAAAGCCCAGAGCTAGCATTTGTGCTTGTTGAAGCGCTATTTGTTCTTGGTTTTCTGAAATGTTTTCTGCTTTGGGATGGCCCTAGTCTGTTTCACATTGTGAAAATTCTGATTATTATTACCTTTATTAGTATGTGCATCATTGAAATTATTGTCATTACATAAATTACGAATACGCTCACTTCGCCTCAAGTTATTGACAGAATCATTATTGTTCTGAATATCAGTTCTTTCCTCTATTAAACTGGTCTCTGTCTTCAATATATTTAAAAGTTCTTCATTCTCTTGGGTATGCCAGTTGTAGACCAAACTTGAGATGGTGGGGGCTGGGGACATGCCATGCCCTGATCAAAAGCAAAGCGGTCACGGCGTATCTTTTTAAGTTTAATGCCCCTCAGATTATCCATATACTGATCTAAACTAGAAAAAATCCTAGTATATTCATACTTATATCGTGGGAAGTCTATGTCTGCTTTAATATGATTGTCTATGTTGAAAATATCCTTAGATATAGTTGTAATTGAAGCAGAATAGTGTTTTGTCATCAATTCCATTAGCTCAAAGCCTTGCTGATCGAACAGACTTAATTCAAGATGGAATGTTGAATCCGGTATTAACTCCATAGGGTACTGATACGATCATAACCCCTTAGGTATGATACGTAACTGCAAACACTCATTGAAGTATGTCACTTCTAATTGGAGCTTTCTCAGTTTTAATAATTTGTGGTCAAAGATTTTTAATTTTTCTGATAAGGTTGGTACACTGACCTGTTCAATACTCGTGCTCCCAGCCGGTTGTCCCTGCAATGTGTGCAAAGGATTCAATGATAGCTTAATAGAGCTATTCAGTCAGTCACTCAGAGTTGGGACTCCAATAAGCCCTGTAGCACTTTGTTCATTAGTTCATACAGGTCCCGTTCTGCAGTTTTGTGTTACAGCATTCCTTGGTGATGATTGTTGAACTGAATTAGTTGAAGCTTTATCGTGTTGATTCACTTGATCACTTGCTGTTATGGGGGCTGAAATTGCTAGGTCAGGTATGCCTGGTGTTAATACACCATTAAGCATTGAACGATGTGAACTGGGAGAGCCTCGAGGTTGTTGGCATTCATCTAGTACCTCCAAATAGGTTGCCAAAGTATCTACTCGTTATGTCAAGGCACCAATCAAGGCAGTCAAATTCAGTAAATCTTGTTTAAGTTGTTGCTGACTAAATAAACTCAGGCTGCTAGGACCACTGGTCACCATGAATACAAATACAAGCAAACTAAACTAAAATACACAAACTAAAAAAATGGTGGAATACTTGGAGCGAGTAAAAAAACTGTTTTAATATGAAGTGCTTTTCATTTGCTAAATATGCAGACTTCTTCAGATAACAAAATAGAGTAATGAAATCAACCAATGAGACCTCTCCTTGCTGTCCAAGGTTCTATTACATACCCCTGAGCGAAAGTTGTAGAAACAATTTTGCAAAAATATTTGAAGTATGAACATCAAATCTACAAAGATTCTTGCTCATTTTTAGAAAAAAAATCAATAATTTAGAATTTGATGGTGATAATAATTTCATAACAATAGATGTCAAGGATCTTTATACCTCAATACCACACCAGGAGGGGGTAGAATGGGTAAGTTTAATGCTAAAATTAAGAGGGGCAAGTTATTCAAAATTTCCTAGTTGAGGAATTACTAAGTATAATATCTACTGATAATTTCTTTACTTTCAATAAGGAGTACTACCTTAAAAAATTGGGGTAGCCATGGGCTCCTCTTGTGAGGCAATCCTAGCTAATCTAGTGATGGCATTTTGGGAGACGGAGAACATATTCAAGAACTCCCATTATATGCAGAGATTGACTTTCTACACACATTACCTTGACGATATATTATTATGTTTAAAGGTGACTTAGAACAGGCGACTGAGTTAGTAGATTACCTTAATAACTCTACCCAGTTCTTTGAATTCACATTCAGTTTTAGTGCAGAAGAAATAGACTATTTAGACATTAAATTAAATAAAGATCTCCATAATAGGAGATATGTGTCTAAGATGTATAGGAAAAGTACTTATTCAAACTCTTTCCTGCACTTCTCTAAATGTCACCCTTTTTCACAAAAACAATCAGTTATAAAGGGACAACTAGTCAGAGCAGCTAAGTTAGTTTCATTAGATGTAGACTTCTTAGTTGAATGTGAATTCTTAGGTAACATGTTTGCTAGTAGCGGGAACCCCATGGACTTGATTGAAGCTGTTGAAGAAGTCCAATATAAAGACAGAATGGGGAAATTACTCCTATTTTGTGGAGCCTTGTAACCCAAGATCAGTTAATTAATAGTTCCGGTTCTCCTGTTTTTTTAGGCCATTCCCAAGTATCATACGTTCATCAAAATCAAGTTGATACTAATTACAACATTAGTTTTAAAACAAAGTTTAATATAGATAGTACTATAATGTCTCATATTATATGTAAAAATTGGGAATCAATAAATAATGATATTTTTCTTACTGAAAAGTTAGGATTGTGCCCAAAAATAGTATATAGAAGGGGTTGCAATCTAAAAAAAACTGTTAGAAAGTAAAAATGCTAGTTTAGTTAAGCAACCAGGTATGCAGAGATGTGGGATGTGTAGATCTTGTAAGTATATGGATATAGGAAGTAAATTTGAAGTGAAAGGTAGAAGCTTTATGTCTAAACAAAAATTTGCATGTAATTCAAGATTTGTTGTTTATCTTGCTAAGTGTAAATATTGCTCAGCCTTTTATATGGGAAAAACAGAGCATAGGCTCCGTGAAAGAGTTTAAGAGCACCTATATGCAATAGAAATTTTTAAGCTAGAAAATGCTTTGGCAAAACATTCTTAGATGACAACTGGCCAGTCATTTACTTTCAGAGCAAGTGACCAAGCAAGAGACAAGTATTAATGGATGGAAGAGGTGGACCAGCCACATTATTATTAGAGGAGTTAGAGTTGTATTTGCAACTGTTATTAAATGCCTTTAATTTTCCAGACATAAACAAAGCATGCACTATTACATACTTACTTAAATTGAAAAGCCTTGAAAGATAAAAGTTGGAGATACAATGTTGAAGAATAATGTAATGAGTGTATTATAGTTCATAGTTTATTATTATTCTTTGTATAGTTAGGTTTTTTGATATATTATTGTCTGTCTTTTTTTTCTGTTTTTTATTTATATTATGTTTACAGGTTTTTAAAACACAAGTAGGTGAATATTCCTTTAAAACTAATTTTCTGGGTTTCTTATTGGGAAAATGTGTATTGGTTGTTATAAATCATATGACTGTTGAGAAAAGCTTTTAAATTTCTTGTATTACACTGTTTTGTTATCTGAAGAAGTTTGCCTATTTAGTAAACAAAAAGTGCTTCATATTAAAACAGTTTTTTTACTTGCTGCAAGTATTCCACCGTTTTTTTAGTTTGCTTGTGTATTTTGGTTTAGTTTGTTTGTATTTGTATTTATGGGCATCAAATATGACTATTGCTACCTTCATATTTTTCCACAGAAACTGGCATGTTTTTGTTTTATGTCACAAGTTATAGCAATGCAGGCATGAAACTGAACACATTCTTGCTAGACTGACATCTCTAAGTACCTTTTCAAAACTTTCTAAAAATGTTCTTCTCTTGGTAGCACCGTACCTCTCAACTGTCCATATTTTTGCAGACTGTCCAGATATTTCTCTCCTATTCTTGGTATGTTCCTCAAAAAAATTGTTTTCTAGCAAACCCTTCAAGATTGAAGTCAGTAAATAATGGCAGACATTTATGTTTCTGACTTCATATCCTTCATAAAATGCATACCGACGCAACTCCTTTTTTGTAGCAACTTCCTAAGGTTATGAGAGCAATATTTTAAAATGTGTTCTTATATTTGAGCCTTTGTGCCCACCCCCCCCACCCCCCATTATTTTTGGCTATGTCCAGATTTGTTGTGCTAAGAATTCGAGGGGTATGGGTAGCTCTTAAGGAACTAAATCAGCATGTAACAATTTAAACCTAATGAATGTTTTCTCATAGATTCATAGGTAGGTACTAGGCTACCGGCCCAAAGGCCTAAGTAAGCCTAGCCAACAAGGTTCCCTGGCTTGCGCCACCCAAGAAAGTTATTTTCCTGCACCCCTGTCGGGCAGAGCCACAGAAGTGATCCTTGGGGTGTATTTCCTATTTCCCATCCACTCATCAAGATTTTTCTTGAAGAGTGCTACTGAGGAACTTTGCTTGACATAGATGGGTAGCTTGTTCCAGAGTATAGGAAGTCTCTGGGACAGGAATTTATCTCTCCAGCATGTCCTGTTTATTGTGGTGACAAGGATTACATGCCTAGAGCATGTAGCTCAGAGGAACTGGGATTTCTTTAGGTCTAGCATGTCCAACAGCTTTGGGTTTGACATAGCTTTATATGTTAGGCAGAGATCACCTCAGAGTAGGTGATATGCTATGGAGTAAAGCTGGAATTTTTGAGACGGTCAGTGTAGGGCATCTGTTTGAGGCCAGTAATCCTCTTTTTGAGGTACTTTTGTGGCCTTTCCAGCTGCTGCAGATGTCTTGTGAGGTACACTGCAAAAGGGGCATTGTACTCTATATGGGTCTAATGAGTGTCTAGTAGAGGGGAATAATTACCTCTTTTTTCCTAGATGAGAACCCTTTTGTGATGGGGTGTTCCATGTAGAAGGATTTCCTGACTACTGTGGTGATGCGATTATCAAAGGAGAGACTACTGTCCACCTGGGTCCCAAGGTCTCTTATCACACATTTGGCGTTAAGTAGACTGCCACCTATGTGGTAGTTCATGGGTACAGAGTTTTTATCAAAGGGGATGACAATGCACTTTTTGGCATTGAGCTTGAGGCCATAGCTCTGACACCAGGCATCTGTCTCAGTGAGGCCCTTCTGTAGGATGTTCACATCATTTGGGGACTCGAATATGGCTCCTAGTTTGCAGTCATCTGTGCACTTAATTAGCCAAAGGCCCTCTGTGTTAGCCTGTACTTCAGAGAAGTAGATACCAAACAGGAAAGGTCCCAGGACTGAACCCTGTGTTACTCCACTTGTCACTGGTTTGAAGTCAGATTTGGAGTCTGCAATTTTTACAGTGTGGGTTCTGTCAGTGAGCCAGTTAGCAACCCATCTTGTGATGTAGGGATTTGTACCTACTTTAGTGAGTTTAGCTATAATTGCAGAATGGGGGGATGGTGTTGAAAGCCTTGGCGAGGTCAAGACATGCTGTGTGAACCACCCTACCCTAGTCTACAGCTTTGTTGACCACCTCAAAGAAGTCGATCAGGTTCAGGAGGCATGATCTGCTTTTCAGAAACCCCAACTGGGTGGGGTCCAGAGTTTGGAGGTTACCAATGTCTTTGTTTATGAGTTCCATGATTATACATTCCATGGCCTTACAGACTAGGCTCATCAGGCTAATAGGGTGATAGTTCCGGGATCAGTGGTGGCTCCCCCTTTGTGGAGTGGGATAACTGTTGCTGTGCACCATCCAGTGGGCACAAAGCCTTACATGAGGCTATGACTGAACATGGTGCCTAGGTGGAGAGCCAGTTTGTTCTGAAGTTCATGTAAAATGCAGCCTGGGATGTTGTCTGGTCCCATGGATGCTGTGTTGTTGGCTTTAGAGAGTGCAGCTTTTACCTCCGTAGTTGTAATTATAGGGACTCTGCATTCTTCCTGTATAGATGTGGGCCCTTTAAGAGGTGGGGGGGTAAAGTTAGCACTGAACCGATCTGCCAGGATGTTGGCAATATCAGTTGGTTCTGTAATTCTCGTGCTGTTGTGCTGTAACTCAGAGGAGATATGGGTGTTGCCACTGAGATTCTTGGCATAGCTATAGAATGCTTTGTGGTTGTCCCTAGAATCAGTGGCAATTTTGTTTTCATAGCTAGCTTTGGAGGATCTTATAAGGGATCTCAGCTTCTTACTGAGGCTGACCAGGGAGCTCCTCCACTCATGGGATTTTACTCTCTTTTGCAACAGTTTCTTCCTTCTGTTGTATAGTTTGTTTATGACAGGGGACCACCAGATTGGCTTCCTTTTTTAGGAGGATAGCATCTTGGTTCTGTTTAGGATAGCACGATCCATGCACTTGTGTAAGTGCTTATAGAGTGCATTTGTGTAGGATTCAGCAGTCATAACTGTATTGTCCATCTGCATGGGTGTCATGAAGTTCGCCACTTCTGTCTTAAGAAGCATGGCTTTGGAGACATTTTTTACTGTGGTTTCCTTAATGGGGGGTGAGGGCGGGATGTCAATATCTATGGTGATGAGCTTATGGTTGGATCTGACCAACAAGGAGTTTAATTCAGGTGTGGAACACCGGTCACTCATGTTGGTAATGACTAGGTCTAGGATATTTTGCCCCTGGTGGGGGTGTGGATAAGTTGATCCAGGGCAATGGAATTTATGAATTCCAGAAAGCATTGAGCGAAGGAGTTGGTATATGAGTAGTTTTCCCAGTTAATGGTGGGGTAGTTAAAATCCTCCATTATTAGGGTGTCTGGTTGAACCATAATATTTTCCAGTATATCAAGAAAAGAGGAGTGGGAATCCTGGGGCATGGTGGGGGATATGTAGCAAACTACAATTTGGATTGCAGTTTTGCTCAAAGTTAGTTACACTTGGATAACCTTGGATGCACTATGCTGAGCAACTAGCCTGGAGGTGTGGATATCCTTAATGAATATGGACACACCTCCGCCTTTGGTGTTCCGGTCCAGGTTAGATGGCCAAAATGTGTGGTATGAGTTATAGCCTGGTAATGCAGGGGTGCTCTCTCGAGCCTTGAACCAGGTCTCAGTCACTGCACAGATATCAATGTTCTCCATTTTAAGGAGTGCCTCGAGGGAGTGCATTCTGAGATTTAGACTTCTAGGATTGAGTAGCATTACCCTCAGTTTTTGCTTTCCTGTTCCTGTTACAGTAGTGAATTTGTCATTTGAACCTTGCCTAAAAAAAGGTACTATAGGGATGGCAAGAGCCTTAGCCAGTATCCAGAATCCCAGGGGTGACAGGTGCAGGCCATCTCTGGCAAAGCATCGTGGTCTGTTGACCATGTCGTCCCAGGCAGACAGATACTGGGTCCCCTTAGAATTACACCAGAAGCATAGCCAATCGTTGAAGTCAATCATTTTGTACTTGTACTGCGGTATCATTCTGGGCAATGGCAGGATGCTACTCAGGGCTAGGGTCATACCTGCCTAGGCTACAAGATTGGAGAGCTCTTCCATGTCTCTTTTCATGTAGTCCAGGGAGGTATGTCTCAGGTCATTCACACCAACATGGACAATGACAGAGTCATATTTGGACTTGTTGTGCAGTGACCGGAGTGTGTGGTTTATGTGGCAGATCCTGGCACCCAACAGGCAGCTGACAGTAACCTTCTCCTTCTTTAGCCTGGTGAGTGGGACATCAGTGTGCCTGACTATAGAGTCACCTATGACTAGTGTGTTGGGTATGTTGTTTTGCCTTATGGGCTGTGGTTGAGTAGCACACTGAGTCTGTGGACTATGTGTCATTTGGGTTGTGTTGGGGGGGGTTGCTTGCGTTTCTGGTTTGGAGGTCTCTGTTGCTTGAGCAGATTATTATTGAGAGCCTCCGTGAATGTTTTTGTGCTTCTATGTGTGGATTTTGGTGGTGTAAGTTTAGTGGGACAATGTGATGAGTGTGATGTGGTGCATGTGTTTAACTTCTCCTCTTGACTATCAAGTTCAGTCTTGGTTGGAGAGAGCTTTACCTCCATTTTGGCTAGATAAGTGCATCTCTTACAGGTTGTAGTGTTGGGTGGTAAGAGAAGAGGGTTATCTGTGTACATGAGGCATTTGCTACATTGCCCCAGGATGCCCAGGTTCATCAGATAGACAGGAGAGAACAATGGGAGCTGACCCTTGGAAATGCCGGAATAAAAAAACTATTTTCCTCTAGACAAGTGAGGAAAGTAAGTACAAGAGCTGTTTTCCTCTAAGCAAGTGAGGAAAGTAAGTACAAAAACTGTTTTCCTCTAGATAATGAGGAAGGTTGAGTGCTGTAGTAATTTGTAGCTTATTTAGTGCTTAGAACAAGTTTTGAACAAGTGCTGAGCACGAATAAGCAAATTCAAGTGGTAAAACTACATTCCCACCCTTAGCATCGCTGCTGCATCTTAGTCATGTTTGGCATTGGTGCGGTTTCCTGTGATGATAGCTAGTCTACATACATAACAAGGGCATGCATCTTTTACAGTAAATGGTGCGTTTGCTCCCTGAGTTCACGGGTTGAAATGTTAAAAGCGTACCTTTCAATTATTCTTGAGTTTGGCTCAAATTTTAGCTATGTCTTTAATCCATCGTAAGACTTGGAGAAAAAGGCGATGAATTGCTCTTAATAAATGACAATAATTAAGAGTTGTAGATTTACTTCAGAAAATTTGTTAATTTATATTCTCTTATCCTGTCAAAGACCCTTGTTTTTAGTGCTGTCCGCACTTATTCCTGGATTTGTCCCGATTTGTTCCTGATTGGTTGAGGGCCAAGGTTAAAAGTTTTTTGTTAGCCGTTCGAGTAGAGACATTTGATGAACCAGTGTATGTTTTAACTTGTGCGGCGTGGCTTTTGCCAGATGTGCACTGTAATAGAAAATTAAAAGAGCTATATTTGCACATATTCTACTTCTTGAAGCGTAGTATGCACTTTTGTTCTTGCTGGTAAAATGAATTTCCGAATATAAATGTTTTCTGTTTACTTTAGTCTGCCAACACATTCTGCTTTTAAAATGCATGGGTTTTTTAAGAGACTTGGTCTCAGTTTCTGTCATAATTTTTTTGCTCTGCTTTGAAATACCTCTTTTAGAGTGTGCTAGTCTTGCAATGTTACGCCACAAAATAGGTAGTCACGGGGAGACGAGGCAAAGCTCTGCTTTTTGGTACTCTATACACTAGTCTGCACTTGAGCGTATGTCATGGCATATCGAAATAGTATTTCTATTCTTAGAGGCAGCATAGACATCCTGAAAGTACTCTTATGGCAAGTGGAAGCATTATCCAGAAACAGTTGCTTATGCTGTTTAGTTATATTGTTCACTCACAGAACGGATGTTGGAATTACACCCCTGAACACGTTTTTTTTTTTTTTTTTTTTTTTTTCTCGATGCTTTATTTTTATAATTTTGATGTGCTGCAGGTTTGATAGAACCTTGGAATTCCACCCCTGAACACGTTTTTTTTTTTCTATGCTTTATTTTTATAATTTTGTGCTGCAGGTTTGATAATCTGTCTAAATGTGCCAGTCAGTCACCCTGCTAGACAGGGGTCCAGGGAAGTAAATAGTGTGGGAAGAAATAGCCAGGGAATTATGGCTAGGCTTGTATAGACCCTAGGGCTGATAGCCTAGTACCAAGCTATGAACCTATGAAGCTAATCTGTATCTGAACTAGACTAGTTACAGGAAAGAAACAAGTGCAAATGCGGGCTTTTAAATCAGAGAATTGAGAGATATAGAAAAATTGCCCAAACGGCCAATAACTACAATTTCTGGGACAGAAACCACTCCTTATGTGGTAGATAGGATACCTAGTGCTTACCACTCCCACTGATAAGCTAGCAGGCTTCCCTCCAACACAGAAAGGCTTGGGGGCCTCATGAGCTTACAAACAGTCCTGGATACCGCAAATTTGTATCTGGATTAGACTAGTTACAGGAAAGGGGGGGAAAGAAGTGCAAATGCGGGCTTTTAAATCAGTAAGTTGAGAGAGATGGAAAAACTGCCCAAATGGCCAATAACTACAATTTCTGGGCCAGAACCACTCTTTATGTGGCAGATAGGTTACCTAGTGTTTAGCACTCCCACTGATAAGCTAGAATGCTTCCCTCCAACACAGACAGACTTGGGGGGGCTCTGAAGCTTACAAACAGTCCTGGATATAGCAAATCTGTAACTGGACTAGACTAGTTACAGGAAAGGCAGGAAACAAGCGTATTTTTTTTCTTGCAGTTAAGCAGAACACAGGGAGATTCCTATCAAAGTGTTTTTTTTTTTTTTTTTTGTAAAGGAAAGGGAGAGAGGAGAAGCAGAAGATAATTCAAGGTTAGGAAACTAAGTGGGTTGGCCTTCTCAAATGTTCTCTCTGTATTAGGTAGAATGAGCTAATGACACTAGACTGGGAGGAGTGTCCCAAATCAAATTTACAGTAGGGGCAGGCAACTGCAAAGCCACCAAGTATAACAGCAACACACCAACAGGGAGGGAGGTAGGGTCAGAAACAATACTACTACTGCTACTAGCCTACACTCTTTTAGACAGTAAACACTACAGAAATGTTTATCACAGCAGAAGAACAGCAGTGAGCCACAAAATGAAAGTTTTTAAACCGACAAAGGAGCAAGGAGACTCTACAGAATGGTTTTAACTGCAAACAAATCAGTTATATGATACACTCCTTGGCAGGAAATCAGAACAAACAAACAGGTGCTTAACAAGTAGAGAAAATTTACCATTAATACCTTTCACACAGTGAAATTAGGTAAAAAGCTTTACAAGGCAGACAAGTTTAGTTTAACTGTGCAGTTTTACAGTATTTTAAAGAAGTCAGTTTTCTTGACACAGTTCTGTAGTAATAATGCAATAATTAGCATAGTTGCTCCACATATCTAGTATGTTGAAAATGTGGACCCAAAACATTGAAAAAATATTGTAAAGAAATGTTCACTAAATTAAGTACATAACCACTGAAGTGTTTCAAACATTTTGAATCATACTCTAACATACATTATCTTACTGATCCACTGAATGTGATATATCAGTGAACTAGGGTGAGGAACATACTGTATGTAATATCTTCTTAATATGCCATTGACATAGGGTTAGTCCCTCAAAAAAAAAAAAGATTTTTCACTCTAGAACAATCTCATTTTAAAATTAGATTAGGCAAAGACAGTTCCATTATTTATGGTTTGGTTGGGAC
This sequence comes from Protopterus annectens, assembly GCF_019279795.1. NCBI lineage: Eukaryota > Metazoa > Chordata > Ceratodontiformes > Protopteridae > Protopterus > Protopterus annectens. Next base: position 189,890,971 of record NC_056734.1, read on the forward strand.
CTATAAATGCTGTACTGAAAATTACTGCTAAAAATTTTAAGTGGTAAAGTACTGGCATTTGCTTAAAATGTTATAAAAGTACAAGAGCTTGATGCATGCTGGAAGAGGTATGGGAGACAAGGTTGCTCACCACAAATAAACAAAAGACCAAATCTGATGGTAATGTTTCCAGTGTTTCATGTGTCCAGTGTGCTGTGCTCAGGATACCAGTGTTCATTAAGTTGTCTGGATGGATGTTCCATAACCACTACAAGGCCATGCTGTGTGTGAGTGTGTGTGTGTGTGTGTGTGTGTGTGTGTGTGTGTGTGTGTGTGTGTGTGTGTGTGTGTGTGTGTGTGTGTGTGTGTCTGTGAGAACATCATCCAAATGGCCTGGATATGAGCACTGACATGGCAGCTGGATGGAGGCCTCCTGGAAAGGGATGGAAGTAAGTAATATCAGCTCACCTGTGCTAGGAGGAAGACATTTGGCTAACACCTATTAAAGGAACCACTTCCTTGGCAAAAGCCTTATATGTATAGTCAATATGCACATGGACTAAGGTGCATAAGCCTTGCAAAGGAGCTGAGCATTGTGGGTGTGCAAAAGCATGCTGCCATATTGGTCTTAATATAATAGACAACATGTCATACTTGCAGACCAACAGGAAGGGGGCTCTAGACCTAGATTAAAACATCCCATTGGTTAATAAGGGTGGTGAGTGAAGATGAAACTCAGAAATTGGCACTTTCACTCTTATTGTACAACAACCTGAATGTGGAAGTCTATACAGTGAAAACATTGTAATTCAGCATACTCTACAGCTCGCCATTACAACTTACAAAACAATGATACATGTGTATCATGGGCAAACCTACTTGCTCAGTATGTCACTTCTCATGTCACTCAACAGCTACACAGTTGTCCATTAGATTGTCTCCTACACAAACACACACAAATACACAGATACACAATGACACAGAATGTCTTGGATAACTATGAGGCAGTGGCCAGTTCTCTACACAATTCATGTAACCAAAGCAACTGCTGTTAGGAAAATATGTCCCAATCCATGGTTGTAAACCCAGTATGCTGACATTTGTTCATCTCCTGCCCATCAGTCTGTCAGTCCATAGTTTTGAACTGGTTGTCCTTTATACTGAGACTGCCACACACATACACACACTCAAAAACATTCACGATATATGTTTATATAGATAAATATATATATCTATATATATATATATATATATATATATATATATATATATATATATATATATATATAAATGGTGAGTCATTACACACCATCCTTATGCTAAGCCTCACATGCATTTATGACAGATATATTTTTTGCCTGATTTTGTCTCTCTCCCCTGTTCTCTATCTGATTCACTTCCTTGCCCCTTCTTCAGCACTTTCTTTTGTACAGTTGTAAATACATAAATGACCACTCAGCTTAATATTGTATTCACTCTGTATGGCAGTATACTTCTGAACAGAATATACATGTATATATATATATATATATATATATATATATATATATATATATATATATATATATATATATATATATAGATATATATATATATATATACACACATGTATATATATATATATATATATATATATATATATATATATATATATATATATGGGTCTAGTTCAGAAAATTGAAATACCACATTGTCAAATCACATTTCATCAAGACGAGTTTGTCAAACATGCACATAATTGAATTTACATAACATTGAACCATGGAACATCAAATACAGGTTACTGATGTGTCGTCAGTAGCAGCAATGGTAACGTACCTGTAAATATGCCCTTTTCTTCATGGTAGTGTGATGTTGGAGTTGGTATATTTAATGTAGGAGAGTGGGGAAGATGTAGGGGGCTTGTCCCCTGCAAACACAGGGAAATATAGTTTTTATTTTGAGTGTGTGTATTGGAGCGCTGTTCCTTTAAGGCAGTGTAGAATTATGGGTAAAGACAGTAATGGATGTTGAAGTTGCTGTGTAGGGTGAGTTATTTCTTACTGTTGTTAGTCATAGAGTTTAGGTTGCTGTTTTGTGGTATTTTTGTGTTGAGTTGGTATCGATGTTCCGTGGATCGATATTGTGTAAATTCGATTATGTGCAAATTCAGCAAACTCGTCTCGATGAACTGTAATTCGATAATGTGGTATTTCAATTTTATGAAGTATACCTATATATATATATATATATATATATATATATATACATACATATATTATTTATTTATTTAACATTTGTTTACCGGGAAAGTTCGATTGGACACAGGTCCTTTTTCAGCAGAGGCCAGGGAGAAAAGCTCCACTTATAGGTAGTAAGAGTTACATAATAAAGGAACACGTATTTGTTTATACAATTAGAGTAATAATATAAAAATAAAAGCACATTTTAGACATAGTTGTCAATTGTACTAGAGCAATGGATAGTCAAGATATGTAGGTAATATATACATGATGAGATACATAGTCAAATAATTTTGTGGTTAGAGCAAATAAATATGTTTTGAGGCATTCACAATACATATGTAGAGAGTTAAATGCTGGGATCTTACTGATTTCTAAAGGTGGGTAATTTTGACTCAAGCATGATTCTGTACAGTTCAGAGAGATAACTTGTGCATAGATGGCACTAAGTTAGGACAGTTTGGGTAGATAAGTTGAAAGGTAGTCAAAGTTTAGTAATATATATGTACACAATGGAAATATGTATTAAATTAAAAGAACAACTGCTGTTAGATTCAAAATGATCATACTTTAGAGAAAATGGTGAGTCATTACACACCATCCTTATGCCAAGCCTCGCAGGCACTTATGACAGCTATACAATTATAATACTGTAAAGCATTGTACGATAGCTCTCATTACTTTTTTCACAATACCTGCTGCCCAAATTACCTGCTCTTTATGCACTGTTACAAGTCTTATATACCCTTTATAAAACTGTATGTTTTATGTGCCAATTGGCCTAGGTTGTGGCTAAAAATGGTTTGATGAGCATTCCACTTACCCTGTTTATAAACTGAAATAAATTAATAAACTACTTAAACTGTGTCTATCAGGGATGAGCTTAAAAACTGCTAATCAGGATTAGTATTCTACCAGGGACAACAAAAAATAAAATGAACAAATAAATAAATACAATTCTAAGCTGTTTGGACACTCAACAGGTGATTAATATGTACTGACCACGACTCAGTTAACTAATGTGCACAAGTACAAGTTACTAGTCATGTCTGGAAAATGCCTTGAGTAAGTACACATTAGATTAATCTCTGACTTGTTACAGTTAACAATGTTGTTGTATTTTTCCTCAACTCCCCCCCCCCCCCATAGCTTTCAGTCTTCCATCTCCTAAATGAGGAACACTACCTCTCAAAATGGGCAAAATGTGGAACACTTACTGACAGCTTACTAACAACTTCAACTTGGAAGCACATAGAATGGTTAAAATGTGATATTCTTACTGATAGAATAGTTCTTTTAATAAATTGATATGATACAGTTCAATTTGCCATCAATATCAGTTAAAAAATTGCTAGCACTAAATGTGTGACAGACCCTTTCAATGTGGAACTTTGAGGAACATGAACTTTTTAAGACCCCAAATAAGGAACATTTCTCATAATGAGGTACATTTGAGAGGTATGTTCCCTTCTTTTTGCTGTTGTTATGATTTTAAATAGCCAGTGTCTCTGGTCTCTGCTCCTTATGGTAATCTGACTAACAAAGCCCCTCCCTCTCCTCTTTCATTGCTATTGTCAGTAGTATAAACTATTTAATTATTAGAGGAGTAAATTAAATATTAGCACTCTAATGGGAAGAACCTTCCAGTTTGATCTACTAGTTTCCGGCAGTAAAGCAGATGACATGATACTAGGAGGAGCAGTTTCCAGAGACAATTTATGGTGAGGAAAGTTGGTTGAAGAGCAGTACTGGTTGGTTGGGTGGATACTTAGTATTATGAATCTATGAGAGTATATAGACATTGGCACTTAGAGCCATAACTTCCTCTATATACCCAAACAGCACCCATGCTAATCTGTTGTAAACTCTCAAATATACACTCTTACAGTGTTATACACAGAGGAGCATAGAACCAAGTCTTGTCATTGCTTGAAGCCTCATTTAAATATCACCCTATCTAGACTATCCAATACCCGACAGTACCACCACCCTTGTAGCTTACTATATTACTACCAAAAACCATGGATCTAAACATTCTTACTGTCTTGTCAGCCAACTTGGTAGAAATGGGCACCCTGAGACAAGGTAGAAATTGTCTAATACTTTCTGACAGTTCTGTGATTCTTAAGTAAATCTGATACAGTATGTGACAGATGTAGTTATACACAGTCACCAGTGGCAAGACTGTTACATAAAGCCACTACAAATACCAACTAGGTTGTCAGAAATGCACACCTGCCACATACACTACAGGACACATTCACCCATGTACGCTGAGGCTCTTTAAAGTAATCTGCCCAAACCTGTAAAACCTCTTAATCACAATAATTACAATAAGTGTCTCTAGCAAAAAAGAGGAAATAAATTACCAAAGCTACACCCCCTATATCACATTCAGCCTCATCTCACAGTGTCTCAATGTCTAAACCCATAAGCAGACCAGTATGCAATCCAATATGTTGGTCATAGGTGACTCCATTGTGAGGCATATTAATGTCACACTCACCAGGCTGAGCAAAGATAGGGTCACAGTGATTTGCTGATCAGGTCAAGGATCTGTCAGTTCATGCAAGCACTCAAGTCATTGAACCACAAGTACCAGTATGACTCAGCCAAAGCCCATGTGGGCATGAATGAGCTGAGACCCTCAAATTAGCTATGGTATGATCATCTCACTAGGGGTAATATATAATTATCAACCATGGGATGGGTAAGGCCAACCTTACACCAAATGGGACGGGTTAATTTAAGCACCAAATGGGGAGATATGGGGAGATAATGTGAACCATTTAGCCACCACAGAATTAGATTGGATCCTGAGGATGGGGGCACATTTACCCCCTGGCTTGAATCATACTATATCTTTGAAACCTCTTTTGGAAGCCAGGGCTTATGAGTAAACATTCATGTGGTTTAACAACAATGTTTCATGCTTCCCATATATTGTTTTTTTGGCTTTATATGATGTTCATATGTTTTCTATATGTTTTATATGTTTTTACATATGTTTTATATGGTTATTTGATCCATTTTCAATGGATGATTAATTTTATGCTTTATTCAATACCCATATTTATTTACATTAGATTTGCATATGTGTTTATATCCTTTTTACTCTTTTGTTCACTTGGTCATATTGTGCTTTTCAATTTTCCAGTATCTATATTCCTATATAAAAATTTTTTTTAAATATATATTTTTTACATATAGATAATATTGGATTTTATGTGATTTTTATGACTAGCTTTTTAACAGCCTTCCGATTTTTTTTTGTTGTAATATATAGATTATTTATATCATGACATATTTATATGTCTATGTACATATATTTATACATATTACCATAATCATATATATTTCTTACTCATGAGTATTTCTAGATATATTTATTTATTTATTTATCATATTTATTATATATACACATATATTTATGTACACATTTTTGATACACACTTTTTTTATCCATATTTATTATATGATTTTTTATATATATATGTTGTATACATTTATATCTATATATGAATATATGAGAGATACTCATTCAGATATGTCTAGATGAATTGTTTACAGACATGATATTTTATAATACATTACTATACTTATTTATAAATATTGATATATATATATGTTCTTTATCTTTTTATTTTAGATTAACATGTTTTAATTGTTATAGGTTTGATATCCATTCTATAGGTCATTGGCTATGCTAGCCTTTTTCTTTAAGAACAAGTTTTGCAATGCTTCCTTATAAGGTGTTCACAAAGAATTTGTCTCTTAATATGATAATTGATTGATTATGTGACTAATTGGTTTCATTCTGTATGTATAAAAAGTGAGATGAGAATTCAGTTTAGTAGATCTGAAGAAGCGTACTTAGTACGTGAAAGCGCTCATCGTCTGTTTTTGTTTGTTAATAAAGGTGTGTTCCATTATCGGTGGTGAGTTCTGCAGTGTTTTTATCGCAGTATGTGACAGATGTAGTTATACACAGTCACCAGTGGCAAGACTGTTACATAAAGCCACTACAAATACCAACTAGGTTGTCAGAAATGCACACCTGCCACATACACTACAGGACGCATTCACCCATGTACGCTGAGGCTCTTTAAAGTAATCTGCCCAAACCTGTAAAACCTCTTAATCACAATAATTACAATAAGTGTCTCTAGCAAAAAAGAGGAAATAAATTACCAAAGCTACACCCCCTATATCACATTCAGCCTCATCTCACAGTGTCTCAATGTCTAAACCCATAAGCAGACCAGTATGCAATCCAATATGTTGGTCATAGGTGACTCCATTGTGAGGCATATTAATGTCACACTCACCAGGCTGAGCAAAGATAGGGTCACAGTGATTTGCTGATCAGGTCAAGGATCTGTCAGTTCATGCAAGCACTCAAGTCATTGAACCACAAGTACCAGTATGACTCAGCCAAAGCCCATGTGGGCATGAATGAGCTGAGACCCTCAAATTAGCTATGGTATGATCATCTCACTAGGGGTAATATATAATTATCAACCATGGGATGGGTAAGGCCAACCTTACACCAAATGGGACGGGTTAATTCAGGCACCAAATGGGAACTTGGATAGGCTTAAAACTGCCCACAAGGGCAGCTAGCTTAGTACTTATCCATGAACCTATGAGACATATGTCTCTGGACGATATGAAGAGAGACATGATGGAGCTGTCAAACTATGTGTCCTGGGTCTGTATGAGACGAGCACTGAGCAGCATTCTACCTTCTCCAAGGATGATGCCACAATATGAACATAAGATAATGGACATTAATAGTTGGCTTATTTTTTGTGTCATTCAGCATTGGTACAATATTTATTAGCATGGAAGGATAGTGTTGACAGAACATGCTGCTTTACCAGGAATGGTCTCTACCTGTCACCTCTAGGCTTTCAAATATTAGCTAAAGCTTAATCCACCTCCATACTACCATTTTATTCATGTCACTCTGATAAACCACCTGACTTAACTAGACCTCCCCAAGATAACCTAAAGGTGTTAATGCTCAGTGCCAGGAGTCTAAAAAAAACTCCACTCCCTGTAAGCTCTCCTCACTCTATAGAATGCAGTTGACTGTGCAGTTACTGAAACATGGTTTAAAGCTGGGAAGAGCATCCGAGGCAGTGCAAGGCTACTACACCTCCAACACATTTAGAGCAGATACTGCACATATAGGGACAAAAGGTAAAGGTGTCTAAATTTACATCAGAAACAAACACACCACAATGCTTTTTAAACAGTATAACTCACTTGAGATTTTCCATGTACAACTCATCATAAGAAAAGTACCACACCATTTCTTTGTGAGCTATACATCCTCCTCTATGATCCAGATAGCCCATGCCCCTTACTTAAATGTACTGGAGTAACTTTCTATTCAACCCAAACAACACCCATGGGGCACTTCAAGGACCATACATCCTCCTCTATGATCCAGGAAGCCCATACCACTTACATAAATGTACTGGAGTAACTCTCTGTTCAACCCAAACAACAGCCATGGGGCACTTCAAGGACCATACATCCTCCTCTATGATCCAGGTATCCCGTGCCACTTACTTAAATGTACTGGAGCAACTCTCTATTCAACCAAAACAACACCCATGGGGCACTTCAAGGACCATACATCCTCCTCTATGATCCAGGAAGCCCATACCACTTACATAAATGTACTGGAGTAACTCTCTATTCAACCCAAACAACAGCCATGGGGCACTTCAGAGATCTTACTATAAACTAGGAATCATACACAACCCAAACTTGCAGACCCAAAGATTCCTGGAGTTTATCAACACAAATACCCTGTACCAGCTTGTCTGTACACCCACTATGGGCATAAATATCCATCCTCACAGGTCAAGTCAGACCAAAATGTTGTCTTATTTTAAGTAAATTACTCTGTCAAAATGTCAAGCCCCATCTCCCAGACCCAGGGAACACTCCTGCTTATGCAGAACTGTTCACAAAAATCCTATAGAACCATGTATATAGCTGCATAGAAGCAATGTTACCTACCCAAAATAAGCAAAGGACAAACATAAAAAATAAGCTGCCCTTCATGGAATCCTAACATTAATGTGTTGTTTAGGAAGAAAAAAGAAATATCCATTGGTTCTTTGTAATTCTACAATACTGATTTGTATTATATTTTCATTTAAATCTTTTTGTGTCTTAGAACCTGTAATTTCAGATTCTACTACGTAGACTCTATACTACGTATCTAAGAACCTGCTCTTTCAAATTGTTCCCATTATTTTTGCTGCATTTTCCCTGTTATGATGTACTTCATTGCAATCATTATTAATTATCTGTTTTTGTATTGTCTTATTGCAAATATTGTACTATTAATACTGTATTTTAATCTCCTGTCTTGGAACTCATTGTTCTTTCATAATGCCTTACTGCAATTATTGTATTTCAGTACTGAATTTTGTAAGTTTATGTCTTGGAAGTTTTCTCCCCGGGCCTCCACTGAAAATGGGCTCTCTGTGGCCTAGTGGACTTTCCCAGTAAACAAATGTCAATAAATAAATAAATAAATAAATAAGCAAGTGAAATCATTGCCAAAATTAGGAAGTGCAATGTCCAGCAATGTAAGTACTCCCTCAGCAAGCTAAATGAGCAACTCTGGGAACCAGTTACATTTATCAAAACCAAACATGAGGTTAAAGTAGTCTCGCAGTCTATGGACAATTACAAGGTATTCTTTAGCTATGTCTGCAACCTCAGAGGGAATACACAACAATGCGCTGAACTAACTGCAAATGGAGTCACCTATACTGAGCTGGAGAATATAGCAAATCTACTAGCTGATAAATTCAACTCCATCTTTACCCTACTTTCTCCCCCTGACAGCTCTCAAGAAATACCCCCAGCCATAACCTCTCCAACTATCACAAGGGAACAGGTCCTCAGTGCTCTCTCCAAGGCCTAAAACACTGCATTGGTGTGTCTTGATAATATACAATGATGCCTCCTAAGCAGCATGAAACATGACCTATCGTGCCCATTAGAATTGTTATATGACCATACCCTCCAAACAGGCTTCATACTGAATGAATGGAGGACTGCAACTGTTATCTCTCTACACAGGAGTGGGACATACATGGACCCAGGTAACTAATGACCTATAAGTCTGACTAGTCTCTTATACAAAGCTGTGGGAAGAATTATCATAGATATGATACATAATGGGATTGGAAACCTTCAAACACTGGACCCAACCAAGTTTGGTTTCTTCAAGAGCAGTCCATGCGTAGTCATCCTGGTGGACTTCTTCCAGAAGGTCACCAAAGTAATGGACAGGGGCAAAATGGAGCATAAGGCCTACCTTGACCTGGCCAAGTCATTTGACATGATACCCAACTCCAACATTGTAGGCAAGCTCATGAGATTAGCCATATACCCTTATGTTACCCTTTGGATAGCCAGCTATCTCACAGATATGACCCAAGAAGAGAAGACAAGGGAGTATAGCTGTACCAAAAGATCAGACACTAGTGGAGTTCCACAGGGCCCAGTGCTGGGGCCACTCCTTTTTGGATCTTTTTCTCTGAAGTTAAGGCTAACATAAATGGCCTGTGGCTAACCAGGTTCATAGATGACTGAAAATTAGGCACAGTCCTAGAATCCTAAAAATACACAGATACTCTCCAAGAAGGCTTGACACAATCAAATAACTGGTGCCACAGTCACAGCCTAAAACTCAATGCCATGAAATATATAATAGTAACCTTTGCTAAGATGGCCACCCTGGTAAATTCTACATTGATAACACACCACTAAGAGTAGACCCTGTGGTCAGAGATTTGGGAATGCATGTAGATGGTGACTTGGACATTGTCCATCATGTCCCTAATGTAGTAAGGGAATCATCCTATGTTGTGCAACTTATAAGCAAGGGTATGGCATCTAGATCCAAAGATGTCATTGTCCATTTGTACTCATCCATCATTAGACTAATCACTGAGTATAACGACCCCTTTGGTATGTACCTCACCAGCCATATGCAATAACTGGAGTGTTCACAAAGATTCCTCACAAAAGGAATATATGGTGTAAAAAACATGCCCTATATGGACTGCCTCAGAACCCTATCCTTTTACTCAGTCTTCTACAGACTGCTGGCAGGAAATCTATGCCTGGCTTACAAAGCATCCTCTGATCTAGCTATGCTGGGTCTACTGCACATCTGCAAAGCAAATAGCACCAGAAATACCCAGTCTAGGGCAATAAACCTCATCCTTAATATAAATAAGAAATGCTGGAAAGATAGGTGTAGATCAGTATGTATAATGAACCTAGTCAGCCACTGTAGCTAGACAGCACATGCATATATGTCACTGAGCACATGCGAGATCAGTGCCATTTTATATAGTCAGTCAGCGTGAATGTAGACTTGAACGGAGATACACGTGTATGTGTTAAAAGTCACAAGTCAGTCAGGAAGCATATGAAGTATGAAGTATATGTACATGTTACAGCTCTTAATGTGTCTATGTATAATAAATGATTTGAATGCATACCCAGCCCCAGTGCGTCATTTGAATACACGAGACATGTGACATGGTGCCAGAATGGGATCCAAAGTTGAAGCAGCTCGCAAACCATGAGGCATGAGTTAGAAGTGGAGTAATATACAGGAGTAAACTCACAAACAGGTCAGCAGTTCTTCAAAGTTACTTAAACTCATTTCAAATTATTTTCAGTTGCCAAACATGTGGCATAGCATTCGAAGCGTTCAAAGGAATTTCTGAGATATTCGACATGTCTTAAATAGTGGCATAATATTTAAAGTTGCTGAAATAATCTCCAGAGAATTTTAAATGTTTGAAAAGGCTAAAATGTCCCAATTCTTTTGCAAATTCAAACTTTTTCACAATAACTAAGTCTTTTTGAAGTATCCAAATTATCCAGAGTGTTCAAGGTATTTGCAGTGTTAAACTAAATCATTTTCGGAGAGATTGTTGTGCACTTGAGCAATATTACAAGTACCAGGTCTATAGTTATGTTTAAAAGAAATTTGTTGTTAGAGCAGAGGGATAAAACAAATTAAAGTACAACCAAAAACATTGCTTACATACAGTCATACAAACCAAAAGCCCAAGGTAACTTATTCCTCATCTTACACTGATAGTTTTTCAACCCTTCTCCCTGTGGGGGAGGGATCCATAAGTTCCTGGTTAATCCTGTCCTGGCTGCTCTCTACTCCATTCTCCCTATCTGCTACTTCCACCCCCACCCCCTGATTATCTTCATTAGTCAGCCCCCTCCTACAGTGCCATCTTTAATCAAACTATCTAATATCTATCTCACATACATTTCATCCTGTGTTGTACCTTCCATACCCCTCTGTTCGTTGTGCCTGCACAGCAAGTATGTTGAGCAGTATCACATGTATACTACAGATACTTTAAATTACTGTCCTCTTATTACTGTTAGCTGCTGATTTATTTGGTTATTACTGTTAACTACTGCGTTATTTGATGGTGCCAAGCTGTACCTGCTGTTCAGAAATCTTATATGTTTTGAGAGCTAGCTAATGTTCTAACTTACAAACTGCTTGTTTTTTTTTATATTGTTTTATGAAGGTAGAGCTTTAATTGTTGAATATCTGCCGGCATCCTATTAACTGTTTTGCAGAGGTTATTCATGTTCTGATTACATTTGTAAGCATTCCTATGGCATGCTACTGTACTTAGAAGACTTACAGGCTGGACTTTACAATTGCTTTTATAGAAAGCTAAGTGAACACAGTTTGTGTTACTGTTAGTTCATACTGAATAACATAACTATAGAATTATTGTCCTAAAACAGCCATACTTTGCTTTCTGCATTATATCATGTGTGTATTCACTGCTGAATTATACAGCTGTTATCACTGGACTTAGAGGCTGTATGTTACTGCTGTTAGTCTGTGGTTTTACAGAGCTAATACTGTATGCAATATAATCAATTTTAATTATAATGTATGCGATATAATTAATTTTACTCTCCATCTCTATTCGTTGCGTGCTCTCCACTTCAGATTCTTGTAATCTGTGCACTAATTATGCCTTATTTACCTTTATGTTTGAGTTTGCACGGGTTTCTTTCCTGTGTGACCCCCACCCCCACCTGGGATTAACTGCATAAAGCAATTTCTACCTTCTCCACTGAAGCTGGCTATCTTAACTAAGTAAAACCTCTGGGAAGCAAGAACCTGACTCCCTCCAGCTTTTCTGTTGTAATAGTTGAATTACAATTTAGTTTTTGTACACTGTTTAGGCTTAAAGGTGTATGCACAACAACAGTGAAGGGATCCAGCCAACTGCCACTAGATTGGGCTATAATACCTTGAATCAACCTTACACTCACACAGTGTTCAAGTCCCAAGCATTTACTTTTTAATTTGGTAAAGTTTTGCTTCTAAGCTGTCCCCACAGTAATTTGTCTCCCTCCACATTGAGTAAATTTTCTAGTTTACCCCTAGGATCTTATTAAAATTAACCTGAAAATTGGTGTAAAAATAAAAAAACAATAAAACAAATTAAAGTACAGCCAAAAACATTGCTTACATACAATCATACAAACCAAAAGCCCAAGGTAACTCTCTGAGTCAGTGTTAGCCCCGCTCCGCTCCCTGCCCCCAAATTCCACCTGCCCCCACTAGTGCTAAATTTAAACCAGACTTTGCCACTCCCTTGCCACTCCCCTCCTGCTAAGTACCAATCAGCACCTCACACATCATAGAACAACCCTCCCGCCTTAACCCATTTCCTTCTCTACCATTCTTTCACACCCTGTTAGCACATCAAAATTTGGCCCGCCCCCTAACAAAATGCAAACAAGCAAAAAAATGCTAATTACCCTAATGCCTATACTGTTTCTATTTTACCATCTCACTGCCTACGAACAAACACTTGACCGTGGTATTCACTACCCAAATGGTCAAAAAGACACCCATGACTTCACACATAACACCAAACACTTCACCATCCCCAGCACACTGAATATACCACCCTCTATAAAATACCACCCCTGAACAGCCACAAAACATAATCCTAAAGACAAAGACTGTATAAAACTTATAAACAAATTACTAAAACTCAGAATATCCTGTCACTATAACCTTATAACACATGGAGACATTCATCCCAACCCTGGCCCACCCACACCCAGTAACCTGCACTCCCCTACCACAACCCCCACAGTCAAGCTATCCATGTATATTCCCACTAGTTCCATCCTAGCATTTCACCTAAATGTTAGAAGTATTAACAATAAGATTCCCAACCTACACGCCCTCCTAGCAACCCACTCCCCAGACATAATGTGCCTTACAGAAACCTGGCTAAAACCCAGTACTACTGACAATAAGATACTACCTCCAGGATACAATATTCACCGGTTAGACTGTGCTACAAGGAAAGGAGGTGGGATAGCAGTCCTTTACAAAAATACTCTAACTGTTAATAGAGACACCATTCAACCTCCCCAATTCAATAATGCGGAACTCCTCATAACCAAGCTACAGATTAACCAAAACAAGCACTTGAACATCATCTGTGCATACATTCCACCAGGCAACAACCTAAATACCCTGGAAGATATCCTTTACTGGTTATCCACTACCTATCCCCAAGAAACCATAGTTCTTGGTGACTTTAACACCGACTGGCACCCCTGCTCCTCCGACCCCCCCCACCCATATAAACTTATCTGGATTTAAATAGACCATAACCTCTTCCACTAGGATAAACAAACCAACCAACAGGGAAAGTATCCTAGACTGTATCCTAGTTAATAACCAACCCCAACTGTACACAACTGGTACTCTCCCGGATGACCTCAGTGACCATTGTCTAACCTATATCATAAAACATAAGGCAGGAAACCCTCACCAGCCCAAATATAAAACAGTTAGAAACAGGAAAAACTTTAACGCTGCTATATTCCAAAATGAATTAAAAGCAGTTCACTGTTCAAAACTAAAAAAAAAATCTAACATTAGAGGAGGCCATAGATCACTTTAACACTAAATGCCTAAGTATGCTTGATTCCCATGCTCCAGCACGTACAATAATAACTAGATCAAATACAGCACCATGGCTCACAAAAGATACCAAAGCTAAAATCAAAACTAGAAACAGAGCCTGGGCCAGCTGGAGAACAACTAAAGCTCCACTTGACCATCTAAAATATCATCAACTCAGGAATGATACAAAAAATCTGTTTTAATGAATAAAAAAGGCTTCTACCAAAATCTCCTACAAAAACACCATAACAACCCTCAAAAGTTCTGGGCAGGCTTAAATCAACAACTTTGTCCAGGCCATGCCACCACCCCAACCCCGGCTAACCACACCCATAGTTCCCCAGAGACCATAGCTAGCACCTTTAATAACTTTTTCACTGAAACAATTCAATCCCTAGCAAATCAACTAACCCCCTCTAACTTAAACCACATGCCTAATGTACCCAATAATCACCCCGAATTTAGCTTCCAACCAATATCCACTAGTTTTATCAAACCACTTCTTAAAAAAAAGTAAAACCTATCACCCTCGCTCCTGACCTCCTCTCTGCAGAGTACCTACAAATAGCTACAGATGCCATTGCATATCCCATATCTATCCTCATCAACAGAACCTTTCCCGAAAACGCTATCCCCTCCCTCTGGAAAATATCTCACGTCATCCCACTCCATAAAGGTGGTAGCTCCTCAGACATATCCAGCTATAGACCAATTGCCATTCTTTCCCTACTAGCCAAAATAATGGAGAAATGTGTACACAAGCAACTAATGCAATACCTTACACAGAATAACTTATTATCCAACTCCCAGAATTGTTTCAGGCCATACCACAGCACCACCTCAGCCCTCCTTTCCTTCGCTACTGCCATAAACCAAAACAGGAATGACAATAGGCTATCCTCCACCCTCTCTCTTGACCTATCAAAAGCCTTTGACATGGTCAACCATGAACTTCTCATTCTTTCACTAAAATCTAGTTCCCTCAACAAGCCTGCTATCCAGTGGTTCCAATCCTACCTGACTGGCAGAGAACAGGAGGTACTATGGCAGGGCAAACTCTCCAGCCAGCTACCTCTCACACTTGGTGTCCCTCAAGGGTCCATACTAGGTCCACTACTCTTCTCTATTTTTATCAACAACCTTCACACTGCTATCCCTAAAGCTAACTGCATTCAATATGCAGACAATTCCACTCTGATCTGCTCGGCCACCTCCCCATCCGAACTGCAAACCTTAACCTAAAATACATTTATCACTATTGAGAAATGGCTCACCAACCAATGCCTACTTCTGAACCCTGATAAAACTAAACTTCTGCTCTTCTCCACCACCACTAATAGATCTACCACACTTTCATTCTCTGTCACATCTAACAATGGTACCACTATTTCCCCAGATCATCACACCAAACTGCTAGGGGTTATCATAGACAATAATCTCAAATTTGACCTACAGGTCAACAAAACCATACAGACCATCAATAAGAAGCTTGGATCACTGTATAGAAACAAGACGTTTTTAACCCCACTGGCTAGGACAGCAATCGCCGGATCACACCTACTCTCTACTCTTTTATATGCTTCACCTGTACTCTCAAATCTCAACAAATCCACACTAGGTAAGCTGTCCCATAGCTACAATCATATTGCCATATTCACCATTGGCTCCACCTATAGAACCCACCACTGCCAGAACCTTAAACAACTAGGGTGGCTAGAACTACCCAGCTTAATTCAATTCAATCAACTCTTAATAGAGCACAAAATGTTATACCATCCTGAGGATACCCCCCTCACTTAAAAATATTATTAAGCCATATAGCAACCTGAGATCCCTATGGGCAGCAGATAAACTACTGGTCCAAACTCACAAAGCTAATTACTCTGCTGGTGAATCCCTGTTTGCCAACTTCATTGGCAAAACCTGGAATTCGTTACTAGACTATATAACCCTATAATCCTCCAAAAGTCTCTTAAAAAAAAAACCTCAAACAGTATCTCTAAGTGAATTGGCTATGCCCATGTACCAAACCTGATTAAGTTATAAACTGAAAGCATATTCTGTAATTATCATAACTTGTAACTATATCACCAAGCTCTGCTTCCAATCTGATGTCCCTTACTTTTAATTGTGTCTGTCCATGAGAACTGTGAGTCCCTACTAGGGAACACTACTAAGCCATTGTATATAATCACGTTGTTTTTATAATTGTTTGCTAACTTCTGTGTAATCTATGTAAGTTTGTCTATGTCTAGCTTTTCTCCCTGGGCCTTCGCTGAAAATGGACATGTATCCAGTCGGACTATCCCAGTAAACAAATGTAAAATAAAATAAATAAATAAATAAATGAATTTCACAGACCTGAGCCACTGGTGTTTGATAATAATATTGCTGAGAACTGGCGAGTGTTTGAGCAAGAATATAGTATTTTCGGTCTACATTGTTTTGCTGAATCTCATTTCATGGAATTTCATTTCACCCTGACCACTTCGCTGAAAACTCAAATTACTGAAAACTCATTTCACTAAATCTCATTTCAGTGAACTGCAGTTAGTATATAAGGCACTGTGTAAAGTACTGTAAGGCAAGTAAAAGGTATATACCCTTTTCCCCACTGTAGTGCAATCCTGCAGTTAGTATATATAGTTGGGGGTGTGTGGGGGGCATAGCCCCTCCCTTAGTTTGAGTACATATTGTCTTCTGGAGAGAGTTAGTCATTGATGTTTTAACTATGTATGTCTATTGCTTAAAATGTATTGTTTTTGAAGTTTTTGGTAAAATACAATATAAAAGAAACAAGGTAGGGGGCCACACCCCCTAATGTGGGGGGGTGTACCCCCACACACCCCTAACTATATATACTAACTCCAGGATCACACTACAGTGGGGAAAAGGGCATATACCTTTTACTTGCCTTACAGTACTCTACACAGTGCCATATATGCTAAGTTCATTTCAATGAAATGAGATTCATTGAAATGAGTTTTCAGTAATTTGTGTTTTCAGCGACGTAGTCGGGTGAAATGAAATTCACTGAAATGAGATTCAATGAAACAAAGTAGACCCAAATTTTCATACAGGCTGCATTTTCTGATAAAGACACGTATAAAAGCATTTATTCTTCTCAATTTAGCTGGCTCAGAGGCCATTGAGCGGAAATATTCATTTGTGTACGCACCTGCCATGTATGCAGGGGAGGGGAAAAAACACCATATTATGATATAGGCTGAAATGCGGGAAGACCCTGAGTGCTTAAAATGTAAATTTAGGGAAATGTGTAACCTTCAAATGAATATTACAATTAAAAGGCACAAACTTTACACAGTAAGTCAAAACCCTGGCAACACTATTGCAGCATATATTACTGAGTTAAGAAATAAAGCAAAAACATGCAGACTTTGTGTTCTATGAGATGAGTTGATAAAAGACCATCTTGTAAGTGGTGCTAATAAGGATGCAGTGAAAAAGATTTTGCTTTGAGTTAGTGAATTAACATTGAGATTTGTCAAATACATGAGATTACAGAAAAGCATACGAATATGCTTACGAATAAGAAAAGCATGTTTGCAATATCTGCTAGTGTGAATGTTCATAGTGTGCAGCAGAAAGTTAAGATAAAAAATAAATATAAACCAAAAGGTAGTGCCACACCTAACCTTGTTCTTAACTGTCAAAATTGTGGAGGGAGTCATGAACCTAAACAGGAAAAGTGTTTAGCTTTTGGTCAGCAATGTCAGAAATGTAAAACGTCAAATCATTTCAAAAAGCTTTGCAATTCTAATGTGTCTCAAACTTATATTAAAAGAGAGTATTCAAAGAAGCAAGTAGATCAGATAGAGACTGTAGCAAACTCCAAGAGCTGTGAGCAAACTTTCTGTGTTGAGTGTCTCTGATCGATGAAACAGTTAATGCAGTAGATTATGAGTTGTCAGCAAAGATCAAAATATTCTGTACTGTGCAAATTAATGGGAAACCTGTAGAGCTTAAAGTAAACACAGGATCTAAGTGTAATGCTATATCAGCACAAATATTTACTGAAGTAAAAGCTGGTGAGAAACTTGATTCAGCAAAGTGTGCAAAACTAGTTACTTATAGTGGTGAAGAGATTCAAACTGATGGCACAATAATTATTAAATGCCATTTTGCTGGAAACAACTATGACTTGCAGTTTTACATAGTCAAAAGACATGTGCAGTCACTGTTAGGTCTCAAAGACAGTCTGAGAATGGGACTAATTTAATTTAATAAAGAGGTCTACCATATAAGTCTGAATAACAACAATAGTTTTACATAGAATATTTTTAGTGAATATGCTGATATTTCCAAAGACAAGCTTGGTAAACTTCCAGTCACATATTCTATGAAGTTAAACCATGAAGTAAGTCCAGTTCTCAATCCAGCATGGAAGATTCCAGTAGTAATGCAGAGTAAAGTAAAAGCAGAATGAGAAAAAATGGTGAATTTAGGTGTCCTTACTCCAGTAGAAGAACCGACTGAATGGGCATCCTCTATGGACGCAGCTCATAAGAAAAGCTCAGATGATATTCAAATATGTATTGATCCAAGAGACTTAAACAAAGCACTCATCATCCAATGCGTACAATAGAAGAGGTAGCTAGTCTCATGCCAAATTCCACTGTTTTTTCAGTCTTTGATACAAAAAGCTCCTTTTAGCAAATTTTGCTGGATGGCAAATCTTCATTGTTAGCCACATTCAGTACACAATTTGGAAGATACAGATTTTTAAGAATGCCATTTGGAATTAATTCTGGCAGTGATGTATTTCAAAGTGCCATGAAACAAATTTTTTCTGGTTATCCATGTGCTATTATAGTAGATGACATTATCGTTGGAGGCAATGGTGAATACAAACATGACAGAAATTTCAGAAAAGTTCTAGACCATGCACGTGAAGTAAAATCTCAAACTGAATCTTAAGAAATGTAAATTCAAACTGAAAGAAGTTCCTTACAGGGGACAGTTGTTTACCAGTTATGGCTTACAATCAGATCCATCTAAGCAAACAGCAATTGTGAAAATGCCAGTTCTAAAGAATGTCACATCTTTACAATGTTTTCTAGGTATGGTCAACTATTTAGGAATGTTCATCCCAGACTTGAGTGAGCTTTCTGCACCATTACATGAGTTGACACGAAAAACTGTAAACTGGTCCTGGTTTGAACAACACCAAAGAGCATTTGATATTCTGAAGAAGAAAACTGCCAGTCCATCCACATTGAGATAGTATGATGTTCACAAACTTGTAACTCTTTTTTTGTGATGCTTCAAGGTACAGCCTTGGTGCAGCATGTCTTCAAGAAAGCATACCAGTAGCCTATGCTTCAAGAACTTTAACTCAAACAGAGATGCATTATGCACAAATAGAAAAAGAACTTTTGGCAGTAGTGTTTGCATGTTCGAAGTTCAATGATTATTGTCACAAAAGGAAATATTGTCAGCCTAGCTATTTGGAATTTTGTAAATACTTATATGTCATTTTTGAATTTCAACATGATTCATGTACTTGTGTTACAACTGTATTAGAACTGTATGTTATATGTATATCAAACTGCTGGTACAGAAGTATGTGGTGAATAGGGTTTGTGCAGTACTGAGCTTGGGAAATGTATCCACAGTGTACTCTACTGGAAAAGAACAGAAATGTATATACACAACTGTGTAAATGTATATATTTTAACAGTGGAAACCAGAACATAAAGGGTTAACTTGCAAAACTTAAAGAAAATAGTCAAAATTAATTTTTTTTATAGCTGCGCCATAAAAGATGGTTTCTATGCAACAAGGAGACAGGATGTCTAAAGCTAAGGAGCCTTCTGCGTTGTTTTGCAAGTGGTTTATTGTTTTATGTCTTCAAGAAGCTGAAACATCTGAGGGCTATGTATTTTCACAGGGAGATGCTAAATGCTGGCAGTTTCCAATAATGGGGGTTTAGCCCGGGATAGTCAGATGACAAGAAGTGATGGCATTTTGTACGTATCTCAGCAGCAATATTTGAGATATTAATTTAAGAGCTCTCTGAGAGAAAGACTGCATTTTGTATTTTGTCTTTGACTTGACAGCATCAGCTGGAAAACCCACTCACCACATCTGTCTTGCCTGGCTCTGGAAATAAGTTAACTAGGGTACAGTAGACTCTTAGATACAGTTAGGAATATAGTAAACTATAGCTTAGATGTGTTCTTTGCCTATTTAAGACTGTCCTGCAATGTTGTTTTAAATATTTACTGTGATTTTGAACTCTGAAGTAAATGTGATTGTTTACTATTTTCTTGTTCTTTTATTAATTAGTACATATATTTAAACATTTCAATTGTTGCTGGTCTGTCTAGAGATATTTAAGCTCTTAGTGTATTTGCATATCTATTTGGTGACACTGTGCAGGTCACTCCTAATAGCCTTGCTCTTGATCAAACTACCATTTGGATTAGTAGTAACATTGATTGGACACCCTTTGCTAAGGGCCTTAAAGTAGCTGATAAATAGTGTCTGGTGACAGTGAAAATTACCTTGTAGCCTGGGCAGAAACGTCATGGCTAGTAAACCTGTGCCAGCCTTTCACAGGTGTGTCTGTGTGTGTGTGTGTGTGTGTGTGTGTGTGTGTGTGTGTGTGTGTGTGTGTGTGTGTGTGTGTGTGTGCATAAATCAAACCTCAAAGTGTGTCTGTGTCAGCTACTTGGGAAGGGGATTGGTTGGATAGAGTGAGTGCTGGAGATCTTTGCTTGGCCACTCAGCTGAGATCTAAACCCTATAGCTGTGCCAATGGGGAGTCTTACTGGGGATCTGGAGAAAAAGGGAGAAACTAGACCCAGATTGACTGTGGTCTATGTGTGCTCTTAAGGGAAATTACACTTCACTGTGTGTGCACTTGTTATCCTCCCAGTGTGTACATCCCCCACTGTTGCCAGTGGTGAGGACTGAGAATCCTTGATTACTGGGCCAGTGCTGGGGTGTCATATATTAATTGGTTGGCAGTGGTGGGATATCCACATATTAAGATTCTGTGGTGTGGATATTGAATTTTGGTTGCCTGTAAACAGTATTCATTAAGGAATGTGTTTGTACTCTCAATCAGCCACACAGTGAAGATTCAGAGTTTCATATCACAACAGTTTTATTTGTTTGTTAGCTTAGTTAGTCAGGGAGAGCAGGCAATGATGTCAGCAGAGGAGTATGGCAAGCTGACAAGGAGAAAGTTGGCTGAGATGTGTCAAGCCAAAAGACTAGTGCATGCCAACCTGACTAAAGCAGAAATGATTTCAGCCTTGGGAACAGCTGCATCACAGACCAGCAACCAGGAGGACAACCAGGCTGGTCCTGCAGATGTACAACTCTCAGAAAATGGACAGTTCAACCTTTCCACAGAGGACTTAAAAATCCATCTGGAATTAAAGAGACTTGAACTGAAGGTCAAACGTCTGGAAATAGAAGCAGCAGAGAGACTGAGATGTCTGGAGGCCGAAGAAAATGAGAAGCTGAGATGTCTGGAGGCTGAGGTAAATGAGAAAATGCAACATCTGGAAGCTGAGGAGAATGAGAGGCAGAGGCAATATGAAAAGGAGATGCTGACTATTCACCAGGGTCATGGAGATAATGGGGAGGGGAGTAACTGAACTCCAGAAGCAACAAAGGTCAGTAAATTTCTTCCACAATTTACAGAGGGGGATATTTTTGATAGTTTCATTCATATGTTTGAAAGGGTATGTAAACAATATAATGTTGACCAAGGACTTTGGGTACAGTTCGTGACCTCCTTACTCCATGGTAAAGCTGTAACTGCTATTTCTAAATTGTCTGATACTGATTGCTTAAATTATAATACTGTTAAAAATTGTCTGTTAGAGTGCTTTAAGCTAACACCTGAAGCTTATAGAAAAAAGTTTGGACGCAAGGCAGATGAAAGTGTGTGTGAATATATTGTTGAGTTAAGCACTTATTTTCATAGGTAGGTGAGTGGGTGTCAGGTCACCCCTTTTGAATGGCTGGCAGACTTTTTCATAAAGGAACAAGCCCTTAGCACTTTGCATGAGGACATGAGAATCTGGTTAGTAGATAGGCAATGTAATATTGCAGATGAGTTGGGGGAAGAAGGGAGACCTATACCTAGCAAGCAGGGCATCATTACACAGGAAAGAGATACCCAGAGCTTCTCATGGGTCTAAGGGAACCCATAGTGGGCAGCCTAGACCACCCCAAACAGAATCCGCCACTAGCAAGGGAAGCCACTAGTCCAGGTACATGTCCAGGACCAAGGGTTAAATGTTTTAAATGCAAGGGAAAGACAACCAGACTGGCATTAGGGATGTACAGCTCTCAGAAACAGGACAGTTCAACTTTTCCTCAGACAGCTTAAAAATCCATCTTGAGTTAAAGAGACTTGGAATCCAAACGTTTGGAATTAGAATCAGCAGAGAGACTGTGGCATTTAAAGTTTGAAGCACTATGTAAATGCACTATTGTAACTGTTTAAATGTATCGTGGGACCATGTATCATATAGATGTCCATAGAGGCAAGGTGTGGAATAATAGCTGGAGGATCAGCAAGTAGGAATAACAGAATGCCAGTGGTAAGTTGTCTAGAGATAACAAGGGTACCAAACTACCACAAGAGGTTATATCCTGTCTTAGTAGATGGGAATCAGGCCACTGCTAAGAGAGATACAGCCTCTGACCTAACCACCGTGAAGCCTGAAATGGTTAAAGAGGAGCACTACTTGCTTGGGCAGTTTACTCCAGTGAGAGCTTTAGAACGGACCCCATTCCAAATACCTTTGGCTAGGGTTCACCTTGACTGGGAGAGTGGAAAAAGAAGCCAGCAAGTAGGTGTGTTTGAGGATATTCCTGCAGATATCCTGATAGGGAATGCTTTTGATAATGCTGTACCGTGTTTGCATGCAGTGACATGCAGTCAGGCTTGGAGACAAGCATGTGGGTATGGTAGCCTGGGGGGAACCCAGACAGACTAAATACTTGAACCCAGGCCTAGTGTGGTGTTTACTTCAGGGATGGAGCTACCCTGTAGCAATGAGACTGAAAGTGAGCCACAGCTGTTTGTGGGTGCTGATGTTCCCTTGGACAGAGTGACTGCAAAGGCAGAGGTAAGTAGTAGTACCCAGGCTGACAGTAAGGGACCACTAACAGAGGATACCAGACATCCTCTGGAAGGGGAGCTAGGAAGGGTTACTAATAGAGAGTTGAGACAGGCTCAACTCTCAGACCCTACATTACAAAGCCTGAGGGAGGTAGGCAGTGAGGGATCTGATTGTCAAGGGAAGGGGGAATCTGTATACTGGGACAAAGGGTTACTGTATAGAGAGTGGACCCCTGAGGGAGGGCTAGAAGGTGAGAGAATACAGCAGTTGGTAGTGTCTGGCACTTCTAACCATAGCCCATGACATTCCCTTTACAGGTCATATGGGCATAAATCATACAAAGAGATGTATTATGCAGAACTTTTATTACTTTTATTGGCCTGGGATTTCTAGAGATGTAACAGGGTACTGAAGGACCTATAAGCAGTGGTAAAAGGTAGGCAAGGCAGGAGACAATGTGAAAGCTCCTTTGATGCCTTTTCCTGTGACGGAGGAGCCATTTTAGAGGGTAGCTATGAATATTGTTTGGCCTCTAAGTACCCCAAGTTCCACAGGGAAGAAGTATATCCTGGTGGTAGTAGATTATGCTACCAGATAGCCTGAGGCAGTGGCACTGCCCTCCAATGAGGCAAAAAGGTGGCAAATGCTTTGTTAAAGATTTTCAGCAGGGAAGGTTTCCCACAAGAAAAACTGACTGACAGAGGCGCCAATTTCATGTCAGACCTGCTGGCTTGTATGTGGAAGCACTGTAGCGTGAAGCACCTAAAGACCACCCCTACCATCCCCAGACTAGTGGTCTGGTAGACAGGTTAAACTCTACACTAAAGACCATGCTACAGGCATTTGCAGACCAGTTCAAGAGGGGGTGGGACAAATATTTGCCTCATCTGTTGTTTTCTTTCAGGGAGGTGCCCCAGGAATCCACAGGTTTTTTCACCCTTTGAGTTGCTGTATGAGCATAGGGTGAAGGGACGTCTAGATCTGATTCAAGATGAGTTGGAGGGTGTGTGTGAATCCCACAAGGAGGAGTGTCCATATTCACCAAGGATATTCACACCACCAGGCTAGTTGCCCAACACAATGTGTCTGAAATTCTCCAGGTGCAACTAACACTAGGTAAGACTGCAATCCAATTTGTAGCTTGCTACAGATTCCCCACCATGCCCCAAGATTCTCACTACACCTTTCTAAACATACTGGAAAATATTAAGATACAAGCAAACACCATAATACTGGGTGATTTCAACTACACTGCCATTAACTGGGAAAACTACTCTTGTACCAACACCTTTGCCCAATGGTTCTTGGAATTCATAAATTCCAAAGCCCTGGATCAACTAATCCATAGTCCCACCAGAGGCTCCAATATCCTAGACATGGTCATTGCCAACATGGGAAATCGATGCTCAACACCTATGGTCACCCCCTCATTGGTCAGGTCTGACCAGAAGCTAATCACCCTTAACATCCACACCCCACCCCCACCACCCAGTAAGGAAACCTCCATAAAAAACTTCTCCAAAGCCAACTTCATGCTGCTCAAGTCAGAAGTGACAAACTTCATGACACCCATGCAGACGGGAACTGAAAGTCTGACTGCTGAATCCTACACTAAGGCACTGTACGAGCACATCCATTCATGCATGAATCGTGCCATCCCAAATAGAACCAAGATGCTCTCCTCCAAAAAAAGGAAGCCAATCTTGTGGTCCCCTGCCATAAACAAACTTTACAACAAAAGGAAGAAACTGTTGCAGAAAAGAGAAAAATCCCAGGTTGCAAAAAACTCCCTTACCAGCCTAAGTAAGACATTCAGATCCCTGATAAAATTCTCCAAAGCTAGTTATGAAAATAAAATTGCCGAAGATTCCAAAGATAACCACAAGGCATTCTATAACTATGTCAAGAATCGAAATGGCAATGCTCAGATCTACTCTGAGCTACAACAGAATGGCATTAAATATCCTGATCCCAAGGATATTGCCAATATCCTGGCAGATCAATTCAGTGCCAACTTCACCCCCTTCTCACACCCTAAATGGCCCATCTCAATACCAGAAGATTGCCAAATTCCAGTAATAACAGCCACACAGGTAGAAAATGCATTCTCCAAAGCTAAGAATACAGCATCCATGGGACCAGATGACATCCCAGGCTGTGTATTACATGAACTACAAAATGAACTGGCAATTCACCTAAGTGTTATGTTTAATCATAGCCTCACCTCAGGCTTTGTGCCCACTAATTGGCACACAGCTACAGTTATCCTACTCCACAAGGGGGGATCCACCTTGAATCCCGGAAACTACTGCCCCATCAGTCTGCCAAGCCTGATCTGCAAGGCCATGGAAAGTATTATCATGGAACTTATAAACAAAGACATTGGCAGCCTTCAAACACAGGACCCCACCCAGTTTGGGTTCGTGAAGGGCCGATCCTGTCTCCTGAACCTGAATGACTTCTTCAAATCAGTCTGCAGAGCCGTGGATGAGGGTATGGCGGTCCACACAGCCTATCTGGACCTCGCCTAGGCCTTTGACACCATCCCCCACTCTGGAATCATAGATAGACTTACTAAGCTGAGCATTAATCCCTACATCATTCGATGGGTTGCCAACTGGCTTACTGACAGAACCCACACTATAAAAGTAGCTGACTCCAAATCCAGCTCCAGACAAGTGACAAGTGGAGTACCTCAAGTTTCAGTCCTGGGACCGCTCTTCTTTGGCATTTACTTCTCTGAAGTACAGGCCAACACTAAGGGACTCTGGCTAACAAAGTTCGCAGATGATTGCAAACTGGGAGCCATTATTAAATCCCCAAATGATGTGGATACTCTACAAAAGGGCCTTACAGAAACAGATGCTTGGTGCCAAAGCCATGGGCTCAAGCTCAATGCCAAGAAATGTATAGTTATCCCCTTTGGGAAAAAACATGTACCAGTGAATTACCACATAGGTGGCAGTACACTAAACACCGAAAGTGTGATAAGAGACTTAGGGACACAGGTGGACAGTGGTCTCACCGTTGATAACCACATCGTCACAACAGTTGGGAAATCCTTCTATGTGGCACACCTCATCACTAAGGGCTTTTCATCCAGAAAAAAGGAGGTCATTGTCCCACTGTACTCATCCCTCATTATACCCATTATAGAATACAACGCCCCATTTGGTATGCACCTCTCAAGACATCTGCAACAACTGGAAAGGCCGCAGAAATACCTCACTAAAAGAATCACAGGCCTAAAGCAGATGCTCTACACTGACCACCTTAAAAAACTCCAGCTATACTCTGTCACATATCATCTACTCAGAGGTGATCTCTACTTAACATACAAGGCCATGTCAAACCCAGAGCTGTTGGACATGCTACACTTAAAGAAATCCCAATCCCTCAGAGCCACACACTCCAGGGATCTAAACCTTGTCATCACAATAAACAAAACATGCTGGAGGGATAGGTTCCTGACCCAGAGACTCCCCAGACTCTGGAATAGACTGCCCATACATGTCAAGCAGAGCGCCTCTATGGCCCTCTTCAAAAGGAACCTTGATGAATGGATGGGAGAAAGGAAATTCACCCCGGGGATCACGTCAGTCATCCTGCTAGACAGGGGTCCAGGGAAGCAAATAGTGTGGGAAGAAATAGCCAGGGAATTGTTATGGCTAGGCTTGTAGAGGCCCTAGGGCCGATAGCCTAGTACCAGCCTATGAACCTATATGTCCAAAAACCTCAGGACAAGGCTTAGGGAACTCATGGGCTTGGCCCAGGAAAACATAGCAGAAGCCCAACAACAGAAGAAGGTCTGGTATGACAGGAATGCTTTAGGTAGAGAGTATGGTATAGGGCAGCAGTTAATGGTTCTCATTCTTGTCAGACACAAGAAGCTGCTGGCAGGTTGGAAGGGACCCTTCAAAGTGGGAAGGAAGGTCAGTGATGTTAACTACATGGTAGAACTGCTAGACAGGAGGCAGGAGCACAAATTGTACCATGTTAACATGATGAAATCTTACCATGATAGGGAGGCCCAGGTGGTAAGTATTTGCAGTACAAGGCACAATGAGTCTAAGGGGGGGTCTATGGCTACAGGGAGCCAGCCAGCCAAATCCCAAATTACTATGGTGGACCCTAGGGGCCTAGGGTTGCAGGCATGTGATAGGAGATTGTGGCACTATACTGGGGTCAGCAATGCCAAGGCAGCTGGAATCTCATGATAGGGTATGTGGTAATGTATTCAGAGATAGGCTCACCATCTCAAGCAATGTTTCAGAAGGGTCACTTGAAAAACTAGCTTGATTTTACAGGGGGAGAGAAATATCACAAAAGGAAATATTATCAGCCTAGCTATCTGGAATTTTGTAAATAATTATATGTAATTTGTGACTATCAACATGATTTTTATGCTTGTTTACAACTGTATTAGAAATGTATGCTATGTGTAGATCAAACTGCTGGTACAAAAGTGTGTTGAACAGGGTTTGTGCAGTGCTGAGCTTGTGAAATGTATCCACAGTGTACCCTACTGGAAAAAAAAACAGAAATGTATATACACTATTGTAAATGTGTAACTGCATATATTTTAACGGGGAAAACTAGAACATACAGGGTTAACTTCCAAAACTTCAAGAAAATAGTTGAAATTAAATTGGTTTATAACTGCACCATAAAAGTTGGTTTCAATGCAGCAAAGAGACAGGATGTCTAAAACTAGGGATCCTTCTGCATTGTTTTGCAAGTGTTTTATTATTTTATGTGTTCCAGCAGCTGCAAACATCTGAGGGCTATGTATTTTCACAAGGAGATGTTAAATGCTGGCAGTTTCCAGCAATGGGGGTTTAGCCTGGGACAGTCAGATGATAAGAAGTGATGTCAGGCTGCAAATATCCCAGCAGCAATATTTGAGATATTAATTTGAAAACTCTCTGAGAGAGAGAGAGAGAGAGAGAGAGAGAGTGCATTTTGTATTTTGTCTTTGACCTGAGAGCATCATCTGGAAAACACACTCACCACATCTGTCTTGCCTGGCTCTGGAAGTAGGTTAAGTAGAGTACAGTAATTTCTTTAGATACAGTTAGGAATATAGTAAACTATAGCTTAAATGTGTTGTTTGTTTATTTAAGCCTGTCCTGCAATGTTGTTTTAAATATTTCCTGTGATTTTAAACTCTGAAGTAACTGTAATTGTTAACTGAGTATTTTCTTGTTCTTTTATTATTTATTATTAAATATATTTAAACCTTTCAATTGGGGCTGTTCTGTTTAGAGATATTTAAGCTCTTAGGCTACTTGCATATCTATTTGTTGACACTGTGCAAGCCACTCCTAATAGCCTTGCTCTTGATCAAACTACCATTTGAATTAATGGTAACATTACACAGTAAGACTGGACACCCTTTGCTAAGGGCCTTAAAGTAGCTGATAAGTAGTGGTTGGTGGCACTGAAAACTACCTTATAGTCTGGGCAGAAGGGGGCATAGCTAGTAAACCTGTGCCAGCCTTTCCCAGGTGTGTGTGTGTGTGTGTGTGTGTGTGTGTGTGTGTGTGTGTGTGTGTGTGTGTGAGTGTGTGTGTGTGTGTGTATGTGGTCTCTGTGTGTTCTTAAGGGAAATTGCACTTTACTATGTGCATACTTGTCATTCTCCCAGTGTGTACATCCCCCACTGTTGCCAGTGGTAAGGATTGAGGCTTCTTGATTACTGGGCCAGTGCTGGGGCATTACAATTATATTTATGGCTGACCTATCCAAATAGAGACAGATCACCAACCACTAGTGAGAAATTTGAAAAAGCCAATACATAGCCCCAGCTCAACTGCAATGCATGATGTTAAAATCGCAAAAGTACAATTTCAATATAGTTTACAAAAAGGGCAGACACTTGTACTTTACTGATGCTTTGTCACATGCACCCAGACAAATGACAGAGCAGCATGAAAATGTAACAGCAGACTTTGAAGTCATGGAAGTCAGAAATTTTTCATCATCATGGCTTGATGAACTAAGAAATTACACTGCTTCAGATTCAGTTCTCCAGAAGCTGAAAAACGTTTTCAGTCAAAGATGGCCAACACGGCAAACTAGTTTACTACTTGACATTCTACAGTATTTTCCTCACAAAGATGAACTCATGATGGAAGATGGAATCATCATGAAAGGTCCAAAAGTCATAATTCTTAAAGCATTACAACAGGAATATATCAAAAGTTTGCATCGTGGTCACCCATGTACTGATTCAACCAAAAGAAGGGGAAGAGGCATTATATTTTGGCCTT
This sequence comes from Protopterus annectens, assembly GCF_019279795.1. NCBI lineage: Eukaryota > Metazoa > Chordata > Ceratodontiformes > Protopteridae > Protopterus > Protopterus annectens. The sequence goes on from NC_056734.1 coordinate 189,920,591, forward strand.
CTATGTCTAAAGATCTAGAGAAGGAAACTCTAGCATGTTCAATTTGCAACAGCACCAAACCACATCAACAAAAAGAACCGCTTCATCTACACCAAATTCCTGAATTGCCATAGTCGAGGGTTGCTGTAGATATTTTCGAATAGAGTAGTCAACATTACTTGGTGTTAGTAGACTCTTACTCAAATTGATTTGAAATTGAATTACATCCTAAACTGACGTCTGGCACAGTCATTACAAAATTGAAGAGACATTTTTCTGTTCATGGTAGTCTGCAGAAAGTCATGTCTGACAATGGTGCACAGTTTACTAGTCAGCAGTTCAAGAAATTTGCTGAGTCTTGGGACTTTGTTCATATTACCATTAGTCCTGAGTAGTCCTGAGTATCCACAAGCCAATGATTTAGCTGAACGTGCAATTTGTACTGCAAAGTATTTGTTGGAGAAATCCAAAAGAGACGGTATTGATGTTTTCCTTAACTTGCTCAATCTCAGAAACATTCCTTGAGACAACTTGCTTGGTTCACCTGCTCAAAGATTGATGTTCAGACAAACACGAACAACTCTTCCGATCAGCAAACAATTGTTAGTACCAAATGCAAAGAACAATAGAGTGGTTAAGGCTCAACGTCGAGAAAACATCAGTCACAAACGTTGTACTATGATAAGACCAGTAAATCCCTTCGACCATTGTTACAAGGAGAAGTTGTGAGAATGCAAACATCCAAAGGTTATGATCATGTAGGAATCGTGAAAAACATTTGTGAGGAATTGAGATCTTACATCATACAATCTAAAGGAATGGATTACACAAGGAATCATTGAAGTGTTACCTGTTGCAGAACCAGCACCACAGCAGATTGCCTGTGCCAGTGACTCTAATTTCCAGCGTGACTCATCAACTTTAGAATTCAGAAGGACAGTGTGCTTTCTTCAAACAACTCTAATGTAAACCCAGACATTCCAGTACTGAATGAATCCCCAGATACTGTCCCTGTTGTTAAACCCAGTCAGAATTTCTTTGTAACTAGATAGGATAGAATTTGCAAACCCAATCCAAAATACACAGTGACTTAGACTTGTAATCAGTTATGTTTTGTTGAAATGTTGAAATAATGTCTAGCTCTTAAATATGCCTTTGTTTTAGTATTTTGAAATGTTGAACAAAATTAAAGAGGGAGGATGCAGATCAGTGTGTATATTGAACCTAGTCAGCCACTGTAGCTAGACAGCACGTGCATATAAGTTACTGAGCACGTGTGAGATCAGGGCCATTTTTGTGCATTTAGCCAGTGTGAATGTAAGCTTGAATGGAGATGCACATAATTGTGTGTTAAAAGTAACAAGTCAGTCAATAAGCATATGAAGTATATGTACAAGTTACAGTTATTGATGTGTGTATCTATAATAAATGACTTGAACATACACCCAGCCTCAGTGTCTCATTTGAATACATGAGACATGTGACAATAAGTATGTGTATCAGATATTAACCCTTCTCTGGAATAGGCTTCCTGCTAATGTGATGCAAAGTTCTTCCCTGCACTTTTTCAAACATAAATTGGTCCAGTGGATGGGGAATAAAACTTTAACCCACGTTTGGCATCTCTGTCTCTGCTAGAAATATAACACTTGTAAATGCATGACCACTCATGCCCAAGTAAGTTATAAATACTCCCTAAAAAAACGATGGTATCAAATCCTAGGGTTGTTAACTTAGTAATCACTGTTGAACCTTTGTGTACATCAAAAGACAGTGGGCAAGCACAGAGGGAAAGTACCCTGAGAAGGTCTCAAAAATTAAAGAAAACATATGTACTTTTGGGATTTAAACTGAAATGCAAAACTGTTAGAAAGTATTGTGAAACAGCATCAAAGTGCAGGCAAAATAGCATGTGTTTGAAGGTATTTGATATGAATCATACAGATTAAAAGAGAACAGTGAAATATTTTGAAGAAAAGGAATGAAACTTCATTAATTTAGAAGCTCACATACTAGGCATATAAATGACAACAGAGAGAATAAAGTGTGAAGGCAGTTGAATAATAAAAAACCTGACTGCTTACAATGAGGAGAGAGTAGCACTGCAGGAAATGTCAGGCTTAGCTTCTGAAAGGAGAATGTGGACATCTGGTCTCCTAAGTAAGTGAATGACCTAAAGTTTAGACATTTAGATAATGAAAGAACAGATCTGACAAAAAAGTAGTAGGCTGGCAGGTATGTCACATCTAGGCATGGCCAAGATCCCCCCCAGGTGTCTTAATTGTGCTATACGATGACTTGTCACACATCTTACTTCAAAGGAAATAAAAGAACATAATTAGAGTGAGACATGTAGATCAGCAGAAAAACAAATGCTGTTGCCAGCTTCCAGCATTCAGAAGGCACCCCAGTTACCTAAGAAAATCATTCCCTTTCTCACCTTGGAAATGTGCAGAGATTCACTATGACTGCCACCCATCATGTCGACATAACATACATAGTCCACAGTATCTGTAAAGTGCCAAGTATACTATAGTCTTTTAATATCAAACCTGCTCTGTTTAGTGTATTGCATTAGCAGGGCCATAGTCCTCTCTATCATCAGTTCACCATTTCAGTCATGCCCACACTATCCACTCTAACCTCTCCTCTCAACCTATAGTTAATTTTTATCTTTTCCTGCCTGGTGAAAATCATATTATAACCAACACAGTGCTTTGGCGTTCCTGAAGTCACAGTATCATAGTCACTCTGCTATAATAATCTCAGTGGAAATCTTTTCCTTTGTAGCCTAATCTCAGTATTATTGTTTACCTATATTTCTCGGTTTACTATTAAAATGCAGAATGACGGTTAGGTGACAATGGAAATGCCGAACGTTAGTTGGCCAATTTCCATTTTGCCAACTGTCAGTTCTGTGAGTCCCCTGTTCAGCAAATGCCACTGTGCATTCACTCACACGTGGGCGATGTTTATATTGAGATCATGGGACAGTGCGGATTGGGAGATATACCCTTTTCTACACTGTAGTGCAATCTTGAAGTTGGAATATATAAATTGCAGGAGGTGTGGGGGGGGTGTGGCCCCCTGCAAAAACAATATTGTCAGCGATGCACAGTACAGATCTGGTCATACGTAGTGCTGTACAGGGGATAACAGTCTTGCAAAGTCGAATTCGACTTCTCCTTAATTGGGTTGTTGATATTCCAACCTAATTAATATTCTAAACATTGAATATGTAAACTGCAGTTTTGATAGCTTTAGGTTTACATGTTCGATGTGTGATAGTACACCATATTTCTCTTATACTAAAGCTCAAATACTTTTACTAGTAAAGATTAACTGATTTTCACTTGTCTCCATAAATGTCACCTACTATTACCATATATAAATTTACTTTTTTAACATTAACAATGTGTTGATACACTTTATTGAAGCTTTTCTCTCTCAGTCTCTACTGAAAGAGGGATTTTGCATAGCTGGACCTTCCACTTTTACCCCCTTTGAAACTGCTCCTCATGCCAGATCTGAAGCAGCTGTTGTGTCTGACTGAAGTGGAGAATGAAGGAAGGGAGACTGGATGACCTTGATTGCAAGCTATTTGATCTATCTATCACTGAAGGTCTGTCATCACAGATCACAGAACTAGAATCTAAAAAGTCAGAGGGTGTAGATATTGAGTCAAGACTGACCTGTGGTACCATTATATTTTCCTCATGTGTAAAACTGGCAAATAGTAACATGAAAATCATCAATGCCATATACCCTGAAATCCTGAGCAGATGATTGGTTTAAGTTGGAGAAACTCAGGAAGAACTGTTGGAATATTTCTACTTTGTCTGGAGGAAGAAAAGCTTTTGTCTCAATCAAGCCCAACTAACATCCAAGGAATTTTGTATAAAGGGAAGAGAGAAGACTTTTTCCAGTTACTCTGAAATCCCAGAATGAGTACAGGTTCCTGGACAAAGTTCAAAGACTCTTGACAGCTGGAAAAAAAAGTCTGCAAAGATTAGACAATCATCCACATATGGGAAAATCTGTATTCCTTGGATTCTGCAATGAGCTATGAGTGGAGTTAGGCATTATGTAAATACCCTTGGTGCATGTGGAGAGTCTAAATGCTAAAACAGAGAACTGATAATGTACACCAGACAGATAAAATCTTAAGAAATGTGGGGAAAGACATGCTTTTACTCTAGTGTTAACATGAAATCTAGGTTTGGGATTAAGAGTACAAGATTTGGAAGTGATAATATCTTGAAGTTGTGAATTTTGAGATGGAGGTTTAAAGCCAAAGGATCCAGTACTGGCCTCAAGGACCCTTCTGGTTTGTGGACCAGAAAAAAACATCAATGGTTCTATTGCTCCCTAAGACATTATGGTCTGCATAATGGGAAGAAATAGGGAAATCTGGTTCCTTGGGAAGAGGGGATTCCCAGGAACTGAGGAGGGGGTTCTTATTGCCAGGAATACCCTTGTTGGATCAGCCTTAAAACCAAATTTCAGAGACTTCTTCTTCTTCTTTCGGCTTTTTCCCAGTTACTGGCTGCCACAGCGGAACACCCGTCCGCTCATGATTAGCAGTGGAGTTTTACGGTGTCGAGTTGCCAGCCCGGTGCCCAACCTTCCACAGAAGGTACACACACACACATGCACTCACACCTAGGGCCAATTTAGAGTGTCCAATCCACCTACAGCATGTCTTTGGGATATGGGAGGAAACTGGAGCACCTGGAGGAAACCCACGCGACCACAGTGAGGACATGCACAGAAGGCACCCCAGCCAAGGATTGAACCAGGGAACCTCTTGCTGAAACCAAATGTCAGAGTCTATCTGATGCCAAATGGCCAGCTGACATCTGAATGAGATGGAGAGGTTGCCAGGGCTGAGGCAAGGATCAAGAACAGGTGTATGTCATGCTGACTCTGAAAGCTGTCTTTGATTTTGGAGGCTTTTCCATTTTAGTTAGAGATTCTTTTCCATTGCTTTCTCCCCCTGACCACTGGCCCCCTGTTGTTTAAATTGTTTGTTGACTAAGGAGGGGTTAAAATGATTAGAAAAAGGGTGGTAAAAAATTGTCACTACTTGTATTAGCTTCCCCTTTTCCTCACACGTCCTAAGTGCCTCAGCTGACTCAAGGGCCAAAAAGCAAATCATTATGAAACAGCAAACTCAAGATCTAGGATTTTACTTCACCATGAAGGTTTTTAGACTGCAGCCAAGCAAATCTTTTAAAAGTGACCCAGATACAGCTACTTTAAAAAGAAGAGTCAGAAGCATTAGAAGTACATTTCAGAATATGTTTAGCAACCTAAAATATCTGTCACATAAGAATTTACATTTTAATCTTGGAATATAGAATGTTATCTAATAACTTCTGTATATTTTAAAAATATACTAGCAAAAACTGCAACATATGGTCTTGACAATTTAAAATCCTGAAAGTTGAAATACAGAAAGAATATATCTTCTTCCGCAACTTACCCATTGCTTTCCAGCCTTTATCTGAGGAAATGGGTTTAGAATCAGTAACCTTTTTGACAGCAGCAGATTTATAAAGAGAGATGACTGGTGGATCAGCCTTGGTATTAGAAAGCAGGCACATATGTGACCAAGATACCTTATATAATCTATCAAACCTTTTTGGTAAGCAAAGGTGGTCTGTCCAGTTATTTGGTGTAGTAAGAAAAAGAACCTCTAAACCAGTCAAAACATCCTAGGAGAAATGGAAGCTGCTTGATGCATACATAATTGTATTAAATTATAATACATTTTTAAGTCGTAAAAAGGCTTCATTCTCTTCCCATTGAAAAAAAACTTACTCATATTAGAAAAAAATGCTGAAAAAGGGATTTCTTCATTAGGGATGTCTTCAAGAATGCTTTCTTCAGAATCTGAAAGCTTAGACAGAGACAGAGTAGAATCCTTGGAAGTGCACTACTTCTCATTTAAAGTTTCACTTTCTGACAAGAAAATTCTGTCAGACTGAGAAGGAATTCTTTATGTCTTTCTGCCCGAGGACCAACTAGGTGTTTGTGAGGTAGCCCTTAGTTCCTCAGAAAAAAAAATCAGTAGAACAGTAGATCAGTTCTATCCATAGTGAGTGACAGAGAGAGATTGACGCTTTGTCTCACTAAGCACAGTATCTCAGTGTAGTAGGCCCCTTAACTCCACTGGTCCCAACTTCCAAATTCCCCTCCTGACCACTTGAAAGCCCTTATCCTGCCCCTTCCCCAGTCAGTGACACAGGTGGCTCTCTCTCTTGCCCACCCTGGACTTTCCTAAAAATGCAGAAAATGTGGCTATCTCCTGGTCTTTGTTGGCTTCTAATGCTACACCAACACAACTGTTAGAAGAATATGGGTGGTTGTAGGAAAAAAGATCCAATGATCAGCCATTGCAGAGTCACCTACCAGAAAAGAAAGATCCAGAAACATGCTATAAGACTCCTTAATAATTCCCTTCTCTTCTTTTTGTCCACTGGGGAAGTTAATACAGGGAAGACTGTTTGCTGCTCTACAGGTAAGCTGAGGAGGAAGAACTGAAAAAGGATAGTGTAGCCTCGAATTGTCAGTAAGTACGTGAGACAAGGAACTGGCAGTTCTGAGGTAAGTGCTACACTGAAAGTTCACCTGCAAGCACACTAACCTTTCTTTAAGACTCTGAACAGAAAAACTGGTTCATCTTGTTGTCATAAATAAAATGTTTTTCTCACAAGAAATTCACAAAAGTACTCGGAACACATAACATATAGAAAAATATGTCTGAAAATATGTCTGTTCCTGTTCATATCAGTTTGCTTCCTAGGCGTGCGCACAGAATTATTGCAACCAAAAAAAATCCACAATATTTCACACAAAATTCAATCTAGAAAGGAAGGATTTCTCCAAATGGGGACTTATCTTTCCAGCTTGGAGACAGCAGCTAACTGACAGGTGCACCACTAAAGAAAAGCTCACTTCAGTCACAAAAAAATCCATGAACTTGTATCACTCGGTCTGACTTTCATAGAACCACCCTGCATGATCCTGGCAGGAGAAGTGTCTGGAAGGTACCCAAAGCTTTTGAAAGCAGGCTGGTGTAGGTGGGGTACACCTACATTGCTTTGGCTTTGAATATCATGGACTCCTGAATATTCAAAATGATTAACTGTACCCATAAATGAGATGATATGGGAAGCATGCAACTGACAAACATAATAATCATAGTGACTTGAAAGCTACTGAATGTTGCAAACATAACAATTTGCCATTCTCACCCTACACTGTACCTCCCTGGCTGAAGATGGCTAGGGCAGTACTGTCAGGGGTGATGTTATGAAAACCCATCCAGGGTCACACTGCTTCACCTGCAGACAGTTCATTCTCATTTCTCTGTCTCTCTGTCTCTCTCTGTCTCTCTCTCTCTCTCTCTCTCTCTCTCTCTCCCTCAATGTTACTGGCATGCTGTTACGATGCATACTTTTGTTCCATTTATGCATGTGTTCTGTTTGCTATGCAACTGTTCAAATCTGTTTTATGGTGTTAATTGGAACACCCATGGATGCTGTTATAACTAATCTTGGAATGTGCTGTTCATGACTAACCAACATATTTTGAAAAACCTCACCATAGCACATTTGGGAAGGCAGATCCCAGTGGATCCGTCTGTCCCACCTGATCTGGCCATGGCACCAGACCTCAGCAGGTCTGGGACCCAACCTGGGACTTACTCGTCCATTGGTCCTGCACCACCTTTGGGTGAAACATCCTCAGGAGATGGGGCCTGTCACCCCCTGGGAATGGGCCTGTCACCTGCAATCAGTTCCAGGGTATGGTGATCAGAGACATGCGAACAGAGTTGGATGACCAGCTGCACCAGATGGAGGGCCTCCTGGCACACCTCATGGGGCAGGCTGCCCCTCCTGTTCAGCCCCCAGCACAGCCACCTTCAGGGCCGTGAAGTTACAGTAGTGGCAGCCCATGGTTGGGGACCTCAGTCCCACTGTTTCCATTTGGGTCTCATGGGCTTCGGATTTCCAACCACCCTCCTCGTCAAAGGTGCTTATCCCCATCATGTGTCATATACTGCCCCTGTCTGCTTTCTTGTCTGTCTTGTCTGTCTGCAAATGCAACCTATCCTACCTAACCTACCTCCCTAAATATACCTGCAGCCCTTCCCCAACATCCCACTCTAACCTTAAAAAAAAGGGCATCTGTCCCACAAAAAAAACATTGCCCCATACATAGCTCTACATTTCACCCCATGTACAGTGAAACTAATCAATATACCCACAGATTATTCTGCAAATGTTTGTCACCAACACTCCTCCCTGTGGGGTGCGAGGCTGTAAATTCCAAATTCTGCACATAACTCACAGCTGTTGCTGCAGAAGAAATTCAGAGCTATGGTCCTTTCCTACACCCATCCTGAACATTCCTAGCTGCTGTTCCTAATGTTTTACCCCCTGCTTGCCCCCATTTCAACACTTTCCTATCACACTTTTTTCTTTTCTTTAATTAAAATTAGTGCAGATATAAGTGAGAGCAAGCAGTGCTAAGTGAAACTAAGAGGGTCTAACTGTCTGTTAGCATCACTTAGCTCCGCACAAAACTGCACAAACCCATTTACAACTGCTTAAAAGTGCCTTAATCACTCTGTCTCCATCAGGCCTTGTTCTGCCCAGCAACAAAATAATCAACCCTGCCAAGTCTCAAACCCAGGATGCTGTGCACTACAATCACAGCAACATACCTCTATACTATCTGAGCTGTAGGAATTTTCAATGTTTTAATAAACATATCATGCATGATAGTCATTTAACATAAGGGAAAAGTATATATTGTTAGAAAAATATGTATTAGTGTGTGTATTAGCAATATGCTTAGTGCATTTAGAGCTTGAAAAGGGTTAACACATTTATTCTATTTCATACTGCATAAATCTGTACAAACTGCAGTTGCTTTCTGACCTTGTATTGTTAGCTAAAATCTTGCTTGTGCCTTGAAAATTTACTGAGAAGCAGGTGATTTCTGCTTGCGTTAGGAAAATAATGAATAGAACAATACTACTTGTACGAAACTTAGACAAGAAGTTCCGCTGTGCTATGAGAAAATACACAGCTGTAGAAGTTACAGATAATTAGGACAAAGCCTGTTTGAAAATATGAACTGCAATCAGCATTTGCTTATATCTGAATTAGAAGAGTACCTTGAAAAGTAGCACTGTACAATAGAGGCTTGTAAATGGATTAATGGTCACCAAAGCCAGGTTGTTTTTCTCAAAAGTTTCTCACAAATCTAGTCATGTCAGCAGAAAATCTGAGTAACATCTGCTGTAGAACAATGCTAAAAGCTGTCTTTGATTACGTCAGCTTAGAAGGCCATGTCTTGTAAAACAGTATAAGAATAAACATACTTCCTGTTAGTAGTTAGACAAATCCTTGTATTTGCATGTTTTTGTCTCCTTGCGGCAAGTAAATTAAAAGTGCCTTAACTGAACCTTATGTGTACTGGTCTTTGAAGTTTTTTTCCTTTGACAGATTGGTCCTTCGGACCGGAAACCCTCACTTCTCCTCGGATCAGACAGGCCAGGTGGCTTGAAACCGTACGGGGAAGAAACCATATTGGTTCTTCTTATTTGAAAAGCCCTCCGACTGAATTGTTGTACAAAAGAGGCCAGCCACTCTCTGATCTGCAACTGAAGGACGGGTTTACTTGAACCAGGTGATCAATCACGAAGGCTCAGGTAAGGTGAATCTACCTTCTTTTTATATTTTAGATCAGGGACTAGATTTGTATTTGTTCTGTTAAGACTTTATTTATAAGTCAGGGACAGAAAGATTACTGTCTTGTCATAGATCAGGGAAACAGAGCAGGTAGGCAGTCATTCTGAAGAGACTATAAAAACATAAGTGGTACCACGTTAAAAATAAGGTGTTACATAACGATTAAAAGGGTAGAATAAAATGGGTAATAATTGTACAAAAAGGTCCCAAAATCTGCCGTTAACCGAAGATGCGAAATACATGCAGTCACAGCATAATGATAATATTAAATACTACTCAAAATGGGTTAATAAATATGAGTTTGATGGTAAATTAGAAAAATCCTCGCTTGTCAAACTTGTCAGACAGCTTAAAACCGATTCTAAAGGTTGAGTAAAAAAGCAACGTCAATTAGGAATTCCTCAGGCACACAGGTGGATTGAGGAAGTAAACTGAAGGGAACAAAAGAATAATTCAAAAGCAATGTTTTTAGACGAGAAGAACAATAACTTAGTAATAGCATCAGCCCCTCCGCCTCCCTTACCAGAATATGAGGCAAGTGAACAAGTTAGTCCACCCCTGCGATATCCTGCTGTCACTGTAAGTAGAGACATTACAAAAGCAAAACCGTTTATTAGAGATCCCGTCGAGACCAGGTCTCGAACATGGGCAGGAAACTCAAAAGGAGACATTGAGTTATATCAAATGGGTAGAAATTCACAATTTATGAGTGAAGAAGAAATATGCCCACTTATAGAAGTGCCTAATCCTCAGGCAGGGCAAGAAGGTCAGGACCCAACTATTCTAGTGTATAGACCCTGGACTCCGGAAGACATCCAGAAAGCCACTGAGGGAATTCCCCATCCAAAAGTTAATTTTAGAAAGTTCTTAGAAGATTTGCAAGGAATGAGGCTGAGTTATAATTTAAACGGAGAAAAGGTAGAAAAAGTAGTCAGACAAATAGTGGGACCAGACTGGCACATGATTAGTGGCGACTGGAATCCCTGTGATGCTACGCTCAGACCCCTCCCACATAGTAGCGCAGAATTAGACAACAGAGTGAAAGGTCTTACAGACCAAATCTCTGAGAAATGGAAGCCTAGGGCAGACTGGACTTGCATTAATCAATGCATCCAACAGGAAGGTGAAGCTATTGACAGGTATTATGCCAGACTATTAGAATGTTTTAATAACCACTGTGGAATGCAGGTTCCTGAAGATCAGACACATGATTCCCCATATGAGCTGCAGTTAAAGAATGCATTTTTGAAAGGCAGTATTGCACCCATAAGCAGTTTTATTACAAAACACATGGTAGATCATTGTACAAGCAGGTTACAGTCATTGCTTGAATATGCTAGGCATGCCGAAAGGCATTTTAATAGCAAAAAGAAAAAGAAAGCCGAAGTATTTTCTGTAGAAGATGGAGCAGAAGTTTATGTAGTACAGTCCGGGAAAAAGGGCAAGAGGAATACCCAGGGAAACAAACAATCTGATCAACGATCAGAGGACTTTGAAGGGCAAAAGAAAAGGGGTGAATGTTTTAAATGCAGTAAGAAGGGACACTTGGCAAGGGATTGCAAAAAAAACAAGAAGGCAACCACGGAAGATAAGGAGGGTGAGGACTGACTATATGATCGTCAGCAAATCACTAGAAGGGGATAGCAGAGAAGGGACAAGTGAGAATGTGATAGAGGGAGTAGAGAATGTGACAGAAGAAATAGAGGAAGTGCAGGAAGTCACGGATAGCGAAGAAAATGAAATATTGGATTTGGATTTATTAAGCTTAGAGCTCTATTTAGCAGACACGAAACCAGAAGTTACACTCCTGGTAGAAGGGAGGGAAGTCAGATTCTTGTGTGACTCAGGGGCATCACGGACCCTGATACATCCCTCCAAACTGCCAGAGAACTCAGAGTCACCTGATTACATATTAGTGAAAGCAGCTAATGGACAGCTGTATCGGGAGCCCCTCTCCCATAATATTGTGATAACTGATCCTGTTTCAGGATTGACCCAGAAAAGCAAAATTGTTGTTTCTGCAAAATGCCCAGTAAACCTTTTGGGCAGAGACCTTATGCAGCTATTTGGTATAACAGTAGTTCCGACTATGCAGGGTATGGAAGCACAGCGACAAATTGATACCTTTGCAGTGCAAACGGAGGGTAAAACATTTTATTTGTACAGCCAGGACTTGGTTATGACTGGTCCAGGGGCAGTGACCAAAGAATTAATGAATGTAGCCATCAGCAAGTTCCCCTCCCTTGACATTGATAAACAGCATTTGTTGCACTGTACTCTGTATTATTGTAACACACCAGGACCTGATAAGGAATATGAGCGAGAATTGTTTGGAAATTGTGCAAACAGATTGATATTACATAATCTGTACTGGGACACAGAAGGGAACAGTGTAGCTAGCTGTTCATTGCCCCAGGAGTTCTTTGCACTTTATAAATCTAATCGATTACCACATGTTAGCTTAACTAAGGACAAGAATGTAAAATGGGTAGACTTGGGAGAAAAAGTCACAAGATGGCAGAAACAGACAGAGTTAGAACTGTCAGAACAGGGAATACAAATGCAGAAGTTGAATTGGATAACTCAGACCCACCCAGCTGTACACTTGCAGTCTAGCAAGGACAGCTGATTAGAACTCCTATTAAAGGAGGAAGAGAATGCCTTACAGAATATACCAGGAACTCTCTGGTCAACAGGAAAATCAGATGTAGGACTTATTCGTACAGCAGGACCAGTTACTATTACGCCAAAGTCAGCATTTAGACCACAAAAAAGACAGTATCCCTTAAGAAAAGATGCAGAGGTAGGAATCAAACCTATTATAGCAGCTTTACTTAAGGAAGGGGTGCTGGTGGAATCTTTTGATTCACCATGTAATACACCCTTATTTCCTGTTAAGAAAGCAAATGGAAAGTGGCGTATGGTCCAAGATTTACAAGCTGTAAATGACGCAGTAATACCAAGGTCACCTACGGTGCCAGACCCACACACCCTGTTGAATGGTTTAAAACCTCAACAGAAATATTTTTCTGTGGTAAATATCAGCAATGCTTTCTTTTCGATACCGATACACCCTGACAGTCAGCATTGGTTTGCATTCACATTTCAGGGGAAAAGGTATACATATAAGTGACTACCACAGGGGTACTGTGAAAGTCCAATGATCTTCTCACAAGAAATGGCGAGTAACTTGGCGGGATTTACCCCACCAAGTGGTAGCCAAATTTTGCTTTATGTTGATGATATCCTGCTGGCGTCCCCCACCCAGCAAGATTGTAAAGAAGATACCATAGCGCTATTACAATTTTTAGCCACTGAAGGACATAAAGTAAACAAAAATAAACTGCAGCTTTGGAAAAAAACAAGTTAAATACCTAGGATATGTAATATCCAAGGAGGTTAGGACATTAGATGAGGACAGAAAAATAGCGATTTTGCAAGCACCAAAACCCACCACCAAGAAGGGAATGATGTCCTTCCTGGGTACGACTAATTTTTGTCAGAGTTGGATTCCAAACTATGCCTTGGAATCTGCACCGCTGACTAACCTGATTTATAAAAAGCCTATGGCAGCACAGGATTTGTTACAATGGACACCAGAAGCAGAATCTGCTTTCTGCAAACTGAAACAGTTAATAGCATCCTCATTAGTTTTGGGATTACCAGACTATCATAAATGTTTTTTCCAAACTGTAGATTGTAAGCAAGGTTATATGACATCAGTATTAACAGAGCAGCATGGGGACAAGCAACGCCCTATTGCTTATTATTCATCACAACTGGACCCAGTGGCATGGTCTTTACCTCACTGTGTACAAGCAGTGGTTGCAGCTGCAATGGCAGTACAGGCTTCGTCCTCAGTAGTGTTGTTCCACCCTCTCACATTGAGAGTGCCTCATGCAGTCACAATTATTTTACTGCAAGAGAAGGTAGCATATTTTTCCCCTGCTAGGCATCATTATGTCTATACTATTGAGCCAACCTTTATTTTATTTTTTTATTTATTTTACATTTGTTGACCGGGCTAGTCTGGCTGGATACATGTCCATTTTCAGCAGAGGCCCGAGGAGAAAAGCTCCACTAAATACTAACTACATACAAAAAAAATATCAATAATGTTATAAAGTAATAATTAGAAAATCAGGAGAACCTCATATGACAATTGAACGATGTACGACTTTGAACCCTTCTACCTTGCTCCCAACCCCTGCAGATGGCACACCACACAGCTCCCTGCAGGTGACTGAGCAAAAAACACTGCCTAGAAAAGACCTTACGGATGTTCCCTTGGATAATGCTGAGGTGACATACTACGTGGATGGCTCATGCAAAAGGGGTCCTGCAGGACAGAACCTAGTAGGATATGCAGTAGTTTCTGACACAGACATTATAGAAGTGAAATCTTTACCACACAATTTATCTGCACAAGCAGCAGAATTGATTGCCTTGACACGGGCATGTACCTTAGCAAAGGGTAAATGTGTGAACATTTTTACTGACAGCCAGTATGCTTTTTCTACTGTACATGTTTTTGCGCAACAGTGGAAAAATCGAGGAATGATAACATCTACTGGCAAATCAATTAATCATGCACAGTTTATTTTAGATCTTTTAGAATCTATTCAGCTACCTCAGAAAGTAGCTATTTGTAAATGCACAGCTCACACCAAACAACAGGATAGGATTTCAAAAGGTAATGCGAGGGCTGATACAGCTGCAAAGCAGGCAGCTTCAGAAGCATTTCTTTTGAATGAGGAATTACAACCCTCTGAGATTTTAGACTTAGAAATGTTAAAGACAATGCAGACACTTACTACGCAACTTGAAAAACAAAGATGGGTAAAACGAGGAGCAATTCTTGAAAAGAGGCTGTACATCTCTAAAGAAAGAAAATCGATATTGCCATCTAATTTGTTTAGATATGCAGCTTTGTTGAGCCATGGGCAGTGCCATGTCTTAACAGGGGGGATGATACAGCTGGTGAACCAAGTGTTCACGAAGTATGGATTTACAAACTATTCTAAAAAATTTTGTTCGTTATGCCACGTTTGTAATAAACATCATGCACAAGGGGAGTTAAAGCCCAAGCAAGGGAGTTTCCCTACACCACCGTATCCATTTCATACTATCTGTATGGATTTCATAGAATTGAATAAATGTGAAAATAAGAAGTATTGTCTTGTCATTGTAGATATGTTTTCCAGCTGGGTGGAAGCCTTTCTGACTACAAATCCAGATGCTCTGACTGTGGCCAAAGTTCTGGTTAAAGAAATCATCCCTAGATTTGGTATTCCAGAAAGGATCTACAGTGACAACGGCACACACTTCGTAAATCAGACCATACAACAGTTAAGTAGACATTCTGGTATTTCTCTAAAAAATCATTGTGCGTATCACCCTCAATCTGCAAGGCTAGTATAGAGGCATAATGGGATTTTAAAAAGTAAGCTAAGAAAATTAATAGTGGAAACACAGAGAAATTGGGTGTACTGTGCCCCTGGCACTGTTGAGCATGAGAACTGTTCCAAATGCAAAAGGACTGACTCCCTTCAGAAAACTCTTTGGAATGGCTTATTATATACCTCAGTGGAAATCTCTCATGCCCGCAGACCAGGAAGCTGACAGTACACTAGCTGAGTACATGTGAAATTTGTTAAATTCTAAACATTTGTTGCAGTTAAATTCTGTTTCAGATAAAGAACGAACCAGACCGTCAGAAGTGACAGTGCCCCCTGGAGCATGGATCTGGCTGAAGATAGTTAAGAAGAAGAATTGGGCATCTCCAAAGTGGGAAGGTCCATACCAAGTGCTTTTGTCAACACCCACTGCAGTCAAAATCGCGGAGCATGCCTCCTGGATCCACCTGATGCACTGTAAATTAGTTAAAAACTTTAAACTGGACAAAAATCTTATTACATGCCAAGAGCAAAAATGATAGAGTCTAGAAGAAACAGGAATGCAGAACAACCCTTTCCTCAGAAGTATTGCATAATCATCCTGTTAACTGAACTAGTGACAATAATCTTTTTGTTGTGGCCTTTTCTTTTCCCAGCCACACAGACTGAACTGAATAAATGTGAAGCGTTACTCATAAACTGGCATCCAAACTTTAACACTTACCAGGCAATTAAATATGTGTATGCTGAGACTTTCAATGTTTCGAATTGCTGGATTTGTACAGCTTTGCTGACAGCATATGGGCGGTTATTAATGACTACGGTCCCCCTAGGGGTCAATGAGACGTGGGAGAACTTGATTTATGACACCTCAACCATTGCATCACAAGATAAAATAGCATTGCACTTGTCTGTTCCACAAAATGGAACTGTGTGTTTTTATAAAAATTATACTGTTCAGGTGGGTTGGAGCAATTGCACTGTGAATGTTCCTTATAGATGTTACACTAAAGGTAACAATGTGGATCTTTACTGTAACACAGATTCATTTCTTGGATTGATGCACAAAACACTTGATGAAGTAAAACATAATTCTGTTCTTTATAAACAGCTGTCTACAATTGATAGAAAAATGTTTCATGCAGGGTGAGTGTATATTCATAGCAAGGTTACTACTAAAGTAGAAGACTGTTATTTTGTGTGTGGCAGAAAGGCATAGAAATGGTTACCTGAAAATTGGTCCGGCAGTTGTTTTTTGAGTTACCTGGTTTCGGCCATACGACACACTGCTGTTTTGCCTCATGGGAAAATTCAAAATGTCCGAGAGGTCATCAAAAAACCTGTAAATCCAGTGGGACAAATCGATGCGCATTGGAAAGACCATCACTCTCTAGGCAAAGGACTGACACATATGGACTTGAGTGATAGCGTTATATCGTGGGCAGGCATATTACCAGCATATGGAGCAGTGAAATTGATCTGGGAGCCGAGAAAACTGTTGAAACTTCTCGAAGTAATGAGTAATGCAACTTTTTCCGCTTTCGAATTGGTGATTGATGAACTGAATGCTATGAGAACTGTAGTGCTCCAAAACCACATGGCTCTCTTCACCCAAGCAGCGAGAGGTGGTACTTGCGCTTTACTCCAAGAAGAATGCTGTTCGTATATTCCTGACCATAAACACGAGACAGACAATAATCTTGAGGTAATTCAGCAAGTGTCGGCCATGACCAAACCAGGCCCAAACCCACTGACGGACTTTTTCCAGAAATGGTTTGGGGGAGTGGGGTACCATCCTAATGAACATCCTGATTGCCATTTGTGTAGGCATGCTCCTACTGGGAGTATGTGTTTGTTGTGGTATCCCCTGCATGAAAAGACTGATTAAAGACCTTATAGACATTTCAGTTTCTGAAACCTTATATCAAAGTACTGAGTATGAAGAACTGTTAAAAGACTAAAAATGCTTTCATAAGTTTAAACTGAATGACTCTCTTGACTGCAAATCCTGAGTGGAAGAGGTTAGGAGAAGAAAACAAACTGTTTATGCTTATTTTGAAAGTAGAATAAAAGTATTAATGGGGGGAAATGTTAGAAAAATATGTATTAGTGAGTTTATTAGCAATATGCTTAGTGCATTTAGAGCTTGAATAGGGTTAACACATTTATTCTATTTCATACTGCATAAATCTGTACAAACTGCAGTTGCTTTCTGACCTTGTATTGTTAGCTAAAATCTTGCTTGTGCCTTGGAAATTTACTGAGAAGCAGGTGATTTCTGCTTGTGTTAGGAAAATAATGAATAGAACAATACTACTTGTATGAAACTTAGACAAGAAGTTCCACTGTGCTATGAGAAAATACACAGCTGAAGAAGTTACAGATAATTAGGACAAAGCCTGTTTGAAAATATGAACTGCAATCAGCATTTGCTTGTATCTGAATTAGAAGAGTACCTTGAAAAGTAACACTGTACAATAGAGGCTTGTAAACAGATTAGTGGTCACCAAGGCCAGGTTGTTTTTCTCAAAAGTTTCTCACAAATCTAGTCATGTCAGCAGAAAATCTGAGTAACATCTGCTGTAGAACAATGCTAAAAGTTGTGTTTGATTACGTCAGCTTAGAAGGCCATGTCTTGTAAAACAGTATAAGAATGAACATACTTCCTGTTAGTAGTTAGACAAATCCTTGTATTTGCATGTTTTTGTCTCCTTGCGGCAAGTAAATTAAAAGTGCCTTAACTGAACCTTACGTTTTTTGGTCTTTGAAGTTTTTTTCCTTTGACAGATATCCATACTACTCTTATATTCATATATATATATATATATATATATATATATATATATATATATATATATATATATATTTATACTGATATATATATATATATATATATATATATATATATATATATATATATAGATAGATAACCAACCTCTTACTGCAAGATATCTGCAAAAAGCCTGACAAAGTGGGGGATAAAGGGCAAACAATAGTGACATCTTTGAAATATGGCCGTCATACACATAGACGTCTGCTAGAGTGGCATGGTTTACTTTAACATACAATTCCAGATAGATTCCAGGTCTGAAATACAAATGAATGTCATTATTTACAGATGTCAATGCTCACATCATCCCAGTGATTTTTCAGAAACCCACAACTGTTATGGGCAACAGACCAAACATATGAACCACGCATCTGGACAGTGTCTAGATATCTGGACAGTGGAGAGGTATGACCGCAATCATGTAACAAAATCGAAAAACCCATGACATTTGTCAGCCATGTCACTTACCACCGTCTGAACTTCAGTAAGACCAACACGACACTACCCCAAATCAGCTCTGGGGAATTACACATGTATATCCAAATATACCATGCGCTACAGGGATGGAGCTGTAGGGAAAAGCAGATATTGTTGCAAAAACATTCACCCACAACCATTTGCACCACAGTCACAGCAACATACCAGTACCCCAAATGAACTCTAGATTAGAATGACTGTTTGAACAAACATATCCTGATTGCCATCCACACACTACACTGACATATACTGGCCCAACTCACAGTCTACTGGAAATTCTGAGGTGTTACAAGACATTTCTCAGTCTGCCCCTGCAAACATATACACCTGCCAGACCACCAGCAACCATAGCAGCATGCACAGTCATATAGAAAAAGGATCTATGACACTTACATCTGCTACTCTCCCACTCAGCCCAACAAACATTTACACACAACACTGCTACACAATCTTGGCAGTCTGTTCACAATAGCCAGACATACATAACTCTCATATGCACAGATTTCCACAGAATGTCCAGGGTGTGGGACCATATTCATGGCCACTACTGCATACCACTTCCAGGAGACTGCTAAGTCACTGGGATGATACCTGGAGTGCAGTCACCAAATAATGATACACCATACCTCTGAACCTCTTACTGCAAGACATCTGGACAAAGCATGATATACTTGGGGGACAGGGGGCTGGAAAAAGAGACATATCTCACATAATGGTGTTACAAACTGAAACAGTTGCTGGTGTTATACACGTTGTTGTAACATAACATCCCTGAAGGATAGGATGTGTGAAACACCAATGAATGTCAACAGTTACTGACTACAATCCTCACATTATCCTACTGATCCCACAAAAACAGAACTTGTCTGAGGAACAGACCAAACATAACAGGCATACCTCTGGGAAGTCTGTGGACATCAGGACAGTTGAGAGGTATGTCAGAGATGTTAAGTCATGCAAAAAATCCATGTCCAGATGAACCCTGTTAATCTAACAACTCTCTATGCGTATAACAGCACTACTGACTTACAATCTGTACCCAATTATGGAGCTTTGTCTCCCATATTGTTAGACTGTCTCCACATGTCCTGTCCTGAGAGGTATTCCCACCTACTGTCTGTGAAGCTGTAGCCCCCACACCTCCATAATGTCCTCCACACAGGCAAGGAAAAGGGACAAGGCACAGATGAAGGACGTAATTATAGGACTGTGTTGCTATGGCAGTGGCTAATGGAAAGACAACACAGCTGCTCTGGATCCAAGTAGCAAGAGGGAGACACCTATTGGTGCACAGGCCATCACCTGCTCATGAGCAGTACTTACAAAAGGCAAGCTGCTGCCTATGCAACACAGGTCTCAACCCATGTACACAAAGACAGACTGCAACTACAAAAACCTAACCATTTGCATTGTTGTGAGGAAACTCTTCAGCACTATAACTGGTATGTCACTCATGTAAGCTTGTAATGGAATGCAGAAGGGGGGATGCAATGATGTGAAATGGGACATTAAACACTAGGCCACAACAAGACCTGCTGGACTCACATGCTGCTGTTCGGCACCTATGGCCATCCCCGCTTGCCCTGTCTGCACTGACATGGAGCACATCTCTGGCCCCTGAGTCACCCCAGCAAAGGTCAGCTCATGTATAGCTACTACTGGATTGTCTGTTGTCCAATACTGAATATGTCACTGCTAGGCCAGCTACCTGGGAAGCTGTAATTATTCATATGTGAATGCTACTCTGATACATATGCTTGTATTACAAATGTAAATGTAAGAGACTTATATAGGGTATGTGCATAATACACAATAGGTGCAGAAGTGTGAGTTGAACCATGTGTGATATACTGAGCCCATACCTGACAACTGCTCAGAGTTTTGCAGACTGACCACATGTCTGCCTCATATTTGCAGTCAATGCCTCATACAGTTGTGTATTGTCTGGCACATCACTTTAAAACATATTAGCATACATTTGATTGTCAGATGTCATATCCTGCAAAGTAGACCTGTGAATGTGACACCATCTTTGCTGGCAACTAAATGTGTTTCAGCTAGGTTCATAAAGTGACACTATTTACTGGCCTTTGGGCACCACTGATGTATGCCTTTATGCAGATGTCTTGCTCTAACAGGAGCTAGGTGTCTTACCATGAAACCCATGTCAATGCAAGTGTACCTTGTCCTGTAGGATGCCGACATTTGTGGAGTCACTGACACCTGCTTTGTAGCTGTGGAGAGCACACCAACCTTGTCAGGTCACTCATCCCATCATATGCTTAGACCCCAAATGGAGGCCTGCAAAGATGCAGATGCTGGAATGTTGAACATTAGCATAGACATGCACACCTCCAGGCTGGCCAAACAGTATGATGCACAAGAGACATGCAGAGTGCAGTTAGTTGACAAAACACCTATTCAAGTCATAGCTAGCTACAGGCCTCCAAACATGACTTGGACACACACCACACCTATTGGTACCTGCTGGAATCTGTCAGGATTCAATCGTCTACCCTGCTCCTGGGTGACTTCAAATACCCAACCATAATGTGCATGACCTATGCCACCTGAACATAAATGCACATAGATTCCTCAGCTTTGTCAATGGCAGTGTAGTGGATCAGCCAGTCAACACTCCTACGGCAGGTGGAAATATCCTGTACCTGTTCCTAACCAACATGAGTAGCCACTGTAGCACTCCTACAGTGCCATCCTCCTTGGTAATATCTGACTATAAACCCATCACTGTTCAGGTCACCATCTGCCCTACCCCCGCCTTTACAGTGTCAAACAGAATTAACTGTACACAAATGACTATAAATCTTCTCAGAGCAGGTAGAAGTAGCTGTACAGCCAATGTCCCATTTGTTGGAACTAGCAGCAGTGTCCAGGCCCACACCACAATACTATGTGGGCACCTACATAGTTGTATGGACTCAGCAATACCTAACAGGACATCATCTTCCTCAAGGTAGGGTAAACACCCGTGGTGGACAGCAGCAATACACAAATACCATAATAGGTGGAAATAATTGCTGGACAGGCATTTTTTAACTTTTATATATGGTTTTAAGCATTTTTAATACAACATACTTTTAATTAATACATTTTTACTTAAAAGTTAAACTATGAAGTAATATGTTAATTGTGTTAAGGCTTTAAATGTATTACAAGTATTCTGTTCAGGGGACTGTGATTTAATGTTGAAAGTTGTTTTTTTTAAAGGAAAGGAAATATGCCCATGTTTGGTTAATTGTGTTTTTAATTGAAGCAATTAAAATGTGATGATTTTACTGGTTGGTTTGAACTAAGAAAGGTATGATAAGCAAGATACTTGTAATTTCAACCCACATCTGATGAAGTGACTAAAAATTAAAACACACTGTGTATAGCGTTAATGTGTTATTAAAGTGTGTTTTACTGAACGTTCCTTGGACTTCGTTGTTCCTTTATCTATCGAGGGCTGTTGGATTTCACTGTGTAACTGTGCTTGTACGGTGGATGACATCTGTATGGACCAACACTAGTTTGCCAGTGGGGAGTTCACAGGGTGGAAGAGACACACAACATGGTATAACAATCACATACGCACACTGAAGACAGCCACAGAGGCTGTGCATACAGAAACACATACATAGTTGCCAAAAGACATATTAGTAACCCTACATATCCACTTATATGTAATATAGTGCTGCATACACATGCCATGCTCCACATACATTATATGCCTGGGACATTACACACATCCTTTTACAACAGGTAATCTTGCAAATGCCTTCATGGATGGTGGAATAATCCACCAGGCATAGTGACTGGTCCTGTCTAGTGCTCCTACATACCTGTACAAGTGATAGTGTGACAGACTTTGTATCAGCATGATGTGTCAGTCAGTTAGATACAATGTCTGATGCTGGCACGGGTGTCACTACAGTAACTGTGATATGTTTGGCAATGATATCACAGGAATGCTCATTGTTAGGGTGCACAGGCAACATATAGGTTGCAAACATGGATATCTCATGTACAACTGTACAGATGACTGGTATGGCTGTATAGTTTTACATGGTGAATGTGAGGCAGATGCCATTAACAGGGTCTTTAAAGTAATGTCATGGATAGGGGATCAACAGGCCTTAAAATTATATAACCTACACATACAACAGCCACAGGGGATAAGCTTCACAGACTGCTATAGTTGTTGGTATTGAGATTAGAACCTCTGCCTATCTATTTCCACTATAGTAGTGCACAGTTATTGCACATGCCACAGACCTTAGAGGGCTGACAAGTGTATACAGGTATATCTAGTATGAATGACATCAGCAGGCCTTGTACAGTAGGGCAATGTGACATATACTGGGTGGTACACTCCTCAAAATGGTATAACCCAAACCCCCAGAGGATATGATTCTCACCCAAACACATGCTCTAATATGAGTCTCACACACACACACACACACACACACACACACACACACACACACACACACACACACACATACATACACACACACAGTTTCACATTTGCCAGTATTGGGATTAGAACCCCTACCTATCTAGTTATGTATACTACAGTGTTACGCAGCTATCACACACGCCACAGAGCTTATAGGATTTAGCCATGTCACAAGGTATGTCTAAGGTGATTACATCAAGACCCCTTGTAAAGTATGGCAATATGAATGTACTGGGTGGGAAGGGCATCAAAATACATTACCTTACAAACATACAAACTTACAAACACCTTCTCACACACACACACACACACACACACACACACACACACACACACACACACACACACACATTTGTCACAACTGAGTGCAGAACCCCTGCCTATCTCGTTATCTGTACTATACCGTTACATAGTTATTAGATGCGCCACAGAGCTTACCCGTTCTGAGTGCTGTCCAAAGGTACTTCTAAGGGCAAGGACATCAGCAGGACTGCTAAAGTAGGGCACCAGGAAAGTGTTGTGGGTGGGGAAGTCTTCAAAATACTTCTTCCTACAAACATGCACACTTACAAATGCTTGTACATATACATATACACACACACATTTGCCAGACCTGAGAGTAGAACCCTTCCATATGTAGTTATATGTACTACAGTGTTACACAGTTAACACGTGCTACAGAGCTCACAGGGCTGACAACTGCCCAAAGGTGCTTCTAAAGTGAATGACATCAGCAGGACTGCTAAAGTAGGACACTAGGTGGGAAGGTCCTCAAAATACTTCATCCTACAAACATACACAATTACAAACACTTGCATATACACTTATACACACACACATTTGCCAGGTCTGAGAGTAGAACCCCTGCCTATCTAGTTATTTGTACTATAGTGTTAGACAGTTATCACACACACTATAGAGCTTACAGGTCTGACTGCCCAAAATTGCTTCTAAGGGGAATGACAGCAGGACTGTTAAAGTAGGGCACTGGGTGGGAAAGTCCTCAATATGTCATCCTACAAACATACACACTTACACATAAACTTATACACACATATATTTGCTGGACCTGAGAGTAAAACCCCTGCCTATCTAGTTATCTGTACTATAGTGTTATGCAATTATCGCACATGCTGCAGAGCTTACAGGGTTGGCAACTGCCCAAAGGTGCTTCTAAGGGGAATGACATCAGCAGGACTGCTAAATTAGGGCAGTGGGAAGTGTTGTGGTCAGAAAGGTCCCCAAAATACGGCATTCTATAAACATACATACACACATTTGCCAGAACTGGGAATGGAACCCCTGCCTATCTAGTTGTACTATATTGTTATATAGTTATTGCACATGCCATGGAGCTTATAAGACTGGGCTGTACAAAGGTACTTCTAAAGGGAATGACATTGGCAGTACTGCTAAAGTGGGGGCACTGGGAAGTGTTGTGGGTGGGAATGTCCTAAAACTGTTTCACCTACAAACACACACTCCCTCACTCTGACACACACACACACACACACACACACACACACACACACACACACACACACACACACACACACACACTTACATTTGCCAGGCCTGAGATTAGAACCCCTACCTATCTAGTTATTTGTACTATAGTGTTACACAGTTATCACACGCACTGCAGAGGTTATAGGGCTGACAGGTGTCCAATGGTATTTCTAAGGTAAATGACAGCAGCAGATCTTATGAAATAGGGCAATGGGATGTGTACTGAGTGGGAACAGTCTCCTAATACTTAGACCTATGGATGGATGGACACACATAAACACACACACACACAGGTGAAGTGATACTATTACCCCCACCTCAGTACTATTACAGAATGGGGCTCAACTTTTATGCTGGTACATGTGACTGGTTACAACTGGTATGCCACTGTCCACAGCAGGACATCACTCTATGCCATTCAGGGTGTATGTGACTCGCTCTGTGTGTGTGTGTGTCCCTGTGTCTCTCTATAACTATCTCTCACTTCCCCACATCTATGTGTGTGTATGCTTGCCATATTATCTGTTGTATATATATATATATATATATATATATATATATATATATATATATATATATATATCACATGCAACGGATGCAGATATATCACATATGGACCAGCTACAGCTAGCTGAGGGTAATCCTGTCTGGTGTGTGTGTGTGTGTGTGTGTGTGTGTGTGTGTGTGTGTGTGTGTGTGTGTGTGTGTGTGTGTAGGGACAGTTAAGGTGTACATAGCTGTCTGTATGCACAGGCATATATGCACAATACAATCATATAGTCCGATGTGGGTTACAACATGGCCTGTGATTCTCTAAGTGTAGGAGTATGCCCAGTGAAACCTTCTATAGTGAGAGTCAGACTCCATTCCAGAAATAGGTGTACTCCGTCCAGGGTTTTGTGTGCTACAGCCATACCTATCAGGAGTAAACAGGTCTTTCTTAGGGTACTGGGTTTGTTTAGCAGACATTTTCTGACATATCTGTAGTCTGACACTGCAATGTATTGTGTCGTTACCTAGTGACAGACATCCTCAGATCATCACAGTGCTTTACCAGAGGAATACAAGCTGTATGATGCACAGATCAATATTATGAGCCCAGCTATGTACATTCTTGCCCAACACGGCCATGTTGGGAGGTGTGGCTACAGCCAGTTGACTGATGATGCTGTGTAAACAGTCCAGCAACCTGGTGATATACTGGCTGGGGATATCCTATTTGTGTGGCATCATTCTTACATGAGATGTCATATCCTGGTGTGGCCATACCTCTCAACTGCATTTTTTGGCAGATTGTCCAGGTGATTGCCTAGAGGTTACATCCAGTCTACATAAACATGTGTTTTTATGGCAAGTTTGTTGCACATAATTGAAGACTGATGTCACAAAATAATGACAAACATTACTGTTTCAGACTACATAACCTTCAGACACTTCCTGCTAATGCAAACTCCTCATCATAACAACTTTTTCAGTATGTAGGGCAATATTTACAATACATGCCTATCACTCTGCCTTTGTCCCACTTTTATTTCTGACCTTGTCCAGATATCTTGCTGTCAGAGGTTGGGAGGTATGGGTGTGGGTACAGAGTGCCTTCTACTGTGCAGATATGTCCACTATATGTGTAGTATATTCCATATAGCACTGTAACTTCCAAGTATGTCAGTGGCAGAGCAGTAGGTTTAGCTGACATGCATAATAGTTGGAACTGCAATTATCTGCACATGGCCCTGTCAAAGACAGCACTGTGCCTAGGCTACTACAACACAACAGCTGGGATCCTGACAGT